>NC_073272.2:99042803-99345833 GCF_029289425.2 Pan paniscus | reverse complement strand
CGGGGGCTGCTAAGGTTGGCCTGGTAGTGGGGCAGGCCTAGAAGTTCAGCTCATGGATACTGGACTAGAGTCTGGGGCCATGAGGTCCTGGCACTGGGTTTTACTGTGGTGAGTCTTGTGTTAGAATCTGAGGCAAAGTCCAATGCTCACTTCCTTCTTTCAAGAGGAGGGTGTCTCTAGCCATGATGTGCTGCCTGGGGTTGGGGAAGAGGTTATAATGATAATGAAAACTGTTGTTCCTATTATCTTGAATATGTTTTTCTTATTTCTTTGCTGTTCCCAGATGCTGTAATCTCTCACCTGGTTTCCTTAGCTCTTCGGAAGTTATTTTTGCATATGTGTGGTTGTTTACACTGATGGTTTTGTGGGGAGACAAGAGATCGAATGTCCTTTTCGGCCATCTTGCCAACATCTGCTTCCAGATTCATTTCTAAACTTTAGAATTAACAAATGCAATATTCTTTTTTTCTCAGAGTCAAGGAATGAATCATAAAAGACTATTTACACCGTCTCTCTTGTGCATGCTCTCATTCTTCGCTCTGCTTGACTCCCTGGCTAAAGTGGAAGATATTATAATCCCATCTTTTTGCTTGATGTGTGCTCTATTTTCACATCTGATGTTGGTTGATGTAATTGGAGAAGAAGAGCTGTGTGATGATTTAAAGTGTTGATGACTTGATTGAACCATTCTTAAGTAAGGGGAAAAAAAAGAGAAAAACAGACACAGGGCACTCCTGAAGAAAATAATCATTATAAAGGCTTGCAAATTTGGGAATTTTAGTTTTGTGGTTCAACTCACAAGTTTGGCCATCTCACCCTCAAGAATGAGAGCTAACATCTCTTAACCACCCACAAGTTAATGCTGAGAATTCTCTCATGTAATTCCTGAATAGCTTTCAAATCTGTTGGGTTTTGAAAGGTATAAAACTTATTATGCTCCTTTTCTTTGTCTACCAGCTGTCAGAAGAAAGAAAACAAGATTTTTTTTTATTTAACCAGTGAAAGTATTTGCTAGATTTAAAGATAGTTTTTTCCTTTATATATTAAGAAAAATGTTCATAGCTCTTTAAATAAAGGGATGATTGATTTACAGCTAGATAAAATTTTAAACGTTTAAGCTGAGAAAAGTCAATGAGAAGATTTTCAATGATATCATTTTCTAAAAATGGCTTTTTATGAATTAGCAAAGCTTGAAATTGGGGTGAAAACCTGTGAGGTAGTTCTCACCCCTTTGCCATCAGGCCTAATATATACCTATGTTAGCATATCATTATTACCACTTCATGTCCTTTTTACTTCTCCACATTGTAAAACTCTTCTTTTGGAATTTTTGATTTTTTTTCCCACTGATTGTGAGAAGTTAGAGGTTTTGAAATGATTCAGTCTTACTGATTGATATTTTATTTTTAAATTTCTCCTACCAAAATGACAGGTTTAGTTTCCCTTTAGAAAATGACTGTCTTATAAACATTATACATTTAAAATGTTGCTTAATTAACCAACATTTATTGAGTATCAGATAATTTTAAAAGTTTCTTACTTGGGCGGGGATGAGTCATGGATAACTTCTGCTAGGGCAATGCAGAAGGGAAATGTGGGGTTGGAGACCCCACACAGAGTCCCTACTGGGGCACTACCTAGTGGAGCTGTGAGAAGAGGCCACCATCCTCCAGACGCTAGAATGATAGATCCACCAACAGCTTGCACTGTGCACCTGGAAATGTCGCAGACAATGTCAACCCATGAAAGCAGCCAGGAGGGAGGTTGTACCCAACAATGCCACAGGGGCGGAGCTGCCCAAAACCATGGGAACCCACCTCTTGCATCAGTGTGACCTGGATGTGAGACATGGAGTCAAAAGAGATCATTTTGGAGCTTTAAGATTTGACTGCTGCACTGGATTTTGGACTTGCGTGGGGCCTGTAACCCCTTTGTTTTGACCAATTTCTCCAATTTGGAATGGCTGTATTTACCCAATGCCTGTACCACGTTGTATTTAGGAAGTAACTAACTTGCTTTTGATTTTGCAGGCTCATAGGCAGAAGGGAATTGCCTTGTGTCAGAGGAAACTTTGGACTGTGAACTTTTGAGTTTAATGCTGAAATAAGAATTTGGCGGACTGTTGGGAAGACATGATTGTTTTGAAATGTGAAGGCATGAGATTTGGCAGGGGAGCAGGGGTGAAATGATATGGTTTGGTTGTGTCCTCAACCAAATCTCATGTTTAATTTCCATGTGTTGTGGGAGGAACACCATGGGAGGTAACTCAATCACAGGAGCAGGTCTTTCCCATGCTGTTCTTGTGAGAGTGAATATGTCTCACAAGATCTGATGGTTTTAAAAAGGGGAGTTTCCCTGCACAAGTTCTCTTCTCATGTCTGCCACCATGTGAGACATGCCTTTCACCTTCTGCCATGATTGTGAGGACTCCCCAGCCATGTGGAACTGTAAGTAAGTCCATAAACCACTTTCTTTTGTAAATTTCCTGGTCTCAGATATGTCTTTATCAGCAGCATGAAAACAGACTGATACAGGCTTGATGCCCACCAATGCCATATATTAATGCATGCTCTAATATTTACTCTTCTTATTACCCTACCTTTTCCCCTTTTCCCCTTGCCCTTGCTATCCTGAAGTTGTATATTCCAATACTATTAGTAGCATAGAACTATTGCCTCAGACTTTACTTTCTGGGAACCCAGGCTACGAAAGGGTATTCAAACAAAAACAATCAGACCTAATTTTTCTAAAAGTGCAGCAATCTTACACAGACTTCTAATTTTCCTGTAAATTAGATGAACATCTGTGGTGGTAATCAAGGTTGTTCATAACTATTCCAGACCTTATCATTCTCAGCACATGGTAGGATTGCACTTTTCAGTCCCCTTGAAGTTAAGCATGGCCATGTGACTGTTTGTAGCTAATGAAATGTGAGCAGAACCAACATGTATCTTTTCAAGGCAAACACTTTAATAGCCAGTAAGTAATCTTCACATTTCCTTCCCTCTGTTACACTGATGAAACAGAGTCTCTGTCGGGGTGGGTTCCTGAATGACTCCAAAAAGCAG
Source organism: Pan paniscus (assembly GCF_029289425.2). Classification (NCBI taxonomy): domain Eukaryota; kingdom Metazoa; phylum Chordata; class Mammalia; order Primates; family Hominidae; genus Pan; species Pan paniscus. The sequence goes on along the minus strand of NC_073272.2, from coordinate 99,342,765 downwards.
AGCCTCCTTCTGACCTGTGTTGTACACGAAGCATGAGCAAAAAATAAAACCTTTATTGTCTGTCTTAGGCCACAGAGCTTTGAGGTTTATTATTCCCCTCACTGTTCTTGTTTACTAATGATATAGTATCTTCCTTTCCCAAACTAGAGGAGACCATACATCAGATATAGAAATTTGATACCTTATTTTCTATGGCTCTATCTGTTTAAAAACACTGCTATTGTGATTCATGGTGAATTCTTTTCACCAGCTTTGGAAATTACTAGAATAAGCTACTCAAACCATTTCCATGGATGTCTCAAACAAAGAATACTGGAATATTGCTGGCATCAATGAATATTTTCTCAATCACTCTGAAATAGGCTTCTAAATTACTCTGTATTCCTCGACAAATTATTGACATTAAAGCCTCCATTAAAAGTAAAACCCAAAATTAGATTGTTTTGGGGCATGTCTTGATTTTCAATGCAAGAAAACTTACATGATAAAAGCACATGTAATAAAAAACAATTTCTTCAGGAGATGAAACTGTCAGGTAGATCTCATGATTGCATTCAGATGAGTGAAAGTCATTTATACTGACAATGAAATGAATAAAAAGCTGCCTTCAGTGGGGGAATTGGTCCCAATTAAAGTCTTATAGAAGGCTCAAAAAATTTGCAATAAGATTTAATATCGTAATTGAGCAAAACACTTGTCTTACCTCATATTCATTGGTGCTGGTATTTATTTTTGACCCACATATAATTAATCAGATTAAGACTTTTTCTCTTTTGGCTTCCTCTGTCCTCCTTTGTCACCACTATTTAGCCTCCGAGTAGTTCAAAAGTACCCTACCACCTTCTTAAAGTAATAACAAACACTTTCATAGTACTTACTACGTTCCAGACAGTATTTTAACCACACTTGAATACTCACAATAACCCTGTGAATTAGATATTAACATTATCTCCATCCCTATTTTATAGTCATAGAAACTGAGGCTCAGAAATTTTGAGTCTCTGGTATAAAGTAGTCACATAGTTACTGTTTTAGTCCATTTAGTATTGCTTTCAAGGATTACCTGAGGCTGGGTAATTTATAAAGAAAATAGCTTTATTTGGCTCATGTTGTGTAGGTTGTACAAGAAGCATGGTGCCAGCATCTGCTTGGCTTCTGTTGAGGGACTCAGGCTGCTTCTACTCATGGCAGAAGACAAAGTGGGGTCAACTGTGCAGAGATCACACGGTGAGATAGGAAGCAAGAGAAAGAGAGTGGAGGTGCCAGGCTCTTCTTAACAACCAGCTCTCATGGGAACTAACAGAGCAAGAACTCGCTCATTACTTTGAGGACGATGTCAAGCCATTCATGAGGAATCCACCCATATGACCCAAACAGCTCCAATTAGGCCTCATTTCCATCAATGAGGATTAAATTTCAATGCGAGATATCGGGGGGTGGATGAATATCCAAACTATAGCATTTATTAAGTGAATAAGCCAGATCTGAAACTCAGACAATGTGTTCTGTAACCATACTTATCGTCCTCTAAGGGTTTTAATGTAAAAGCCAGAAGTAGCACAGCATGTTATCAAAGTGAGAAATCAATTTATTCCTGGGAATGCAAACTAAAAACCTTAATGGCCACGCATATAGTGTGCCTGTGGAAAGTCTGGTACAGGTAGTAGGGACCAATGAGACCTGTGGTGAACGCTAGACTAAATGTCCTGCCTAAGTTTAGTCAAAAGAAATGTAATTTTTAACCTCAGCTTTGTCTTCCCAATTCCATCTAATGAATGCCCATATTGTTGTCTTCAAGTGTACTCAGTCTACTTAGAGAGGAGAATCGAAGGCCGCAATTCTGCAATCTTCTGGTTCTATTTCTTTAGGGTGACCTAATGATAGAAACTAGAGTTAGAATCTGTCAATAGTAGTTTACCCCAGAATAAATTTTAAACCCATCTGGTCAGTGTGTTTGTGTGTGCATGTGCACATGCATGCACGATTTTACAGATCAGAAGCAAGTTATTTTTCCTTTGTATCTGTGTATGTGTGTTTCTGATTGTTCTTGCCTCTAATGAAAGTTAACAATTGGAGTTACAGTAATTGCATTTTTTATAGTTGAATGGAATTTTAATTAACGATTCTTAGTCACTCACAGGTGGCTGCTAGAACATTGATTAGCATTTTTTGTCTTTCCCTTTTGTCTCTCTGTAAAGTTTTCTCCAATTCATTTGGGAAACAGGACCATACATTATTCATTCTTAAGTGTACTAATTTGATCAACCTTTTTAGATAATCCTGGGTCAACTGAAATTTGACTTATGGGGCAACTGCCTATAGAAAGTCACACAAAGGTTATCTGCATTGCAATTTTCCCCATTGTTATGTCAATGGGCCAAAACCCCATTGGAAAAGGTCAATCCCTAGAGGTGAGGAGGATGGTAAGTACCTGTGCTCATTTATTCCAAAATATAGTGCCAATCCATGTAGCTTAGGAACTGGACAGGCTTATTTCTCATAGGTCAAAACATGTCATCACTTAGTAATAGCTTTTGGTTGCTACTGATCTGGCTTGGACTTGAACAAATGACTCAGTTTAATGACTCTCTCTCATATCATCTATTTGTGTGTCTTTTGCCTTCTATAGAAAAACAACTCAGCACACTTCCGTTCAATTTTATGTTGTATTTATTTACTAACATACTCCTTATATAAAAATCTCCCAAGTAAGAGTTGCTGAACATTTTTTATATTGCATTTTGAATAAGAGGCCTTTTTTGTTTTGTTTTGTTTTGTTTTGCTCAAGTCATTCAATAGTTTAACACAGCCTGGAAAACACAACTAAGATTGGTTTTTATTTTTGGTTTTGTTTTCAGACAGGATCTCACTCTGTCACCCAGGCTGGAGTGCAGTGGTGCAATCATATCTCACTGCAATCTTGACCTCCTAGGCTCAAACAATCCTCCTACCTCAGCCTCCCAAGTAGCTAGGACTACAGTAGCACATCATCATGTCTGGCTAATTTTTAAAATTTTTTTGTAGAGATAGGGTCTCACTATGTTGTCCAGGCTTGTCTTGAACTCCTGGCCTTATGTGATCGATCCTCCCCCTCAGCCTCCCAAAATGCTGAAAGTACAGGTGTGAGTTACTGTGCCCAGCCTAGAGCTGATTTTAATTGTGACACCCTATGTTTCATAACAAAAGCTAATCCTGTAACAAATAGATTAGAAAACATTAAAAATATTTTGTATGAATGTTTTCTCTTTGGAGCACCTCAAGGCATGAATGTAAATCTTGCAGAATAACAGCAAGAACAGTGCATCGGTTCTTGACATGTCTTCCCTCACAGGGGGGTGGTGTGTTATGGACTGTCAAATGCAATTATCCAGAACAATGTAATCATTGGCAGTTGGATTATTTGATACTTTCTGGAGCAAATTTTATTTTTTCTTACCATTTGAACCCTAGTTTACAGATCCTAGGGAGCCAATAGTATAAACCTATCAATCATCCATGGAGACAAACAAGAAACTTCTACTTTCAGATTAGTTTTTACTATAATTCAATTGTTACCTTAGGTAATTTTCAACTTATTATTTAATTTTAGTTAAAAAATACTGAGTTCAATACACCTATTCATAGATTTTGTTTTCTGTTATCTCAAGGACAATTAAGAAGTGTTAGCAAGAATAGGAAATCATGAAAATCACTTGTACAGATGAAGTAACTGTGATAAACAAAAGTCTCAGACACTCTCCAGCATCACTTGGTAACTGAGTGACACCATGAAAGCTAACTGAGTTCCAACTTCTCAGTTTCTAGCACTATCCCCTGTCTACTTACTCCCTCTGTTACAACTACTATATTTCAACAATATTTTGAGTACCTGGATAATGAAAGATTTCTTTTTAATGATTAAATTTAGTTTTCTAATGGCCATGGCTTCCTTTTTAAAGGACTAAAGCAATAATTAGAATAAGAATCAGCTGTTCAAGAAGACTTGCAAATATATTAAAGAACTGTTCCACTGTAAATGACTTTAAGAACAAAAATTGACGCACCAATGTAAGAGGGATATGAAAAAATGAAGAAGATTAAGAGAATATAAATTGAAATATGAATGTGTTTGAAAAAGTAAACATGAAAAAACATTAAAGGAGTTGGAATTATTTAATCAGAGGTTCAAAAGTTATGAGATATGGTTTATGAAGTTTGCAAGAACAAAACAGTTCATTTTAAAAATGATGATGATACAATGAGCTTTGTTTTCCTGAATACTTGAAAGACAGGGAAATTTAGAATTAAGGGAGAAAATTACTAGATTATATTAATAAGATTTACTGACATCCCATAGTGTGGTATGCAGAGTTCTAAGATAGCTCCCCCAATTTTTTCCCTCTGGTGTTTGTGAACTGTGTAATTTCCTCCCCTTGAATGTACGTGAAACCTGTGAATAAGTGTACGTGAAACCTGTGATAAGACAGAATTTTCTTTATTATGTTACATTACATGGCAAAAGGGATTTTGCATAAGTAATTAAGGTCTCAATTTAGTTGACCTTATGATATAAAAATGATTCAAATGAGCTTGACTTCAGCATATGAGCCCTTTAAATCTGGGCTTAGGAGTCAGACTGAGGAAGTCAGAGGTTTGAAGCATGAAAAATATTTGGTGCGCTGTTGATGGCTTGAAGAAGGAAGGGGCCATGTGGCAAGGAATGTGGGTGACCTCTAGGAGCTGAAAGTGGCCCTGATTGATAGCCAATAAGGAAACAAAGATCTTAATCCTACACACACAAGGAACAAAACTGCCAATAAGAAGAATGAGATTGGTAGAAGAGTTTTCCTCACGGTCTCCAAATAAGAACTCAGCCTGGTCAACACATTGATTTCAGCCTGTGGTATCCTGAACCAAGCACCTGATCATATCCTGCTGGATTTTTGATCTATAGAAACTGTGAAATAATAAGTTAATGCTGTTTTAAGTTGCTAATTTTGTGAGAATCTATTATGCAGAAATAGAAAATGCATACACAGAGTATGTAGTGGTGAAATTACTTAGAATACACATAAAAAAGCATACCATATAATCTACTTGCAGTGAAAAAAGGCAAACATCTACCAAATTAGTTGAAATAAAATGGCTACAATTGTTTTACTATGGGAAATCATAGCATTTCCCTTTGGTGACATTTATGAGGTGGATGAATAGACATCCATCTGTTTGCATCAGTTGGGGCAAAGCTTGTCTGAGAGTTAGAGCTGGAATTAGGACCTTTCAACAATATCACTCTAAAAATTAGTTTGCAGAATTTATATTGACCACAAATAAAATCTCTAGGATTATATTTTTCTTCTTGAGTAAAATTTGTCTCTGCTAGTTGTTCTCCATTTGACCTTCAGATTCATTCTTCACTAATCTCAGTTACACTCTGTGCCTTGGGAGGCTGACCCCAAGTAACTGTCCTTTCAGATCACTTACTCTCCAGTTTCTATAGGCTTCAGTCAATGGGGGTCAACAAGAGACTGGAAAATGGAGGTAGGGTGAAGCTGAGGCAGGGAGGGAGAAGGGAAGAAATGCCTCTACTTCACTTTACTTTCACCTTCCAACCCCTTGTAATTGAAACTATTTTCCTCTGACCTAAGAGTGCTACTAATGTCCTACCATTATTAGAGTTGGAGTGCCCCAGTATTTGTTGTTTGTTCCCTTAATCCTGCCCACACCCTTATAAGTAATACCCTCATTAAAGTATGTTTATTTAAACCATCTGAATGAATTCTGTCACTACCAGAATCCTGAATGGAACACCATCCAGGCCAGTTATCAGCTGACTGATTTTTGTCTTTTCAAAAATTGTACTTGGATGTTCTTTGAAGGCTGATAAGTTCAAATACATCAAGATGCTGAGTTTTGGTTTTCAGTGCTGCATCATCAGGCGGCAGCAGCAAAGATGGTTGGAGATTGATGTTTCTAGATTTGAGTTGGCAAGGCTACTCTTCAAAAAGACTGCTTAATTATTTTTGAAACTATAAGCTGGGAATGCCTATTCCCAGCTCTGACTCTTTTTTCTATGTAGAAAGTTTTACTAGTCATATCATTCCTGACTTTTCTTTTCCTCTAACTCATTCCTCTGCTGGACACATTTAATTGGTAAATTTGAAACCAATAAATTGAGCAAGGTTTATTCAGCTTCTGCTTTTCCCTAGGTAGTTGGCCTTCCTGCAAAGTGGATGCATTCTCATCTGCTCCCACGTGGGGACACTTCTCCCAGTCCTCTTCTGATAAGATTGGGTGGGAAGGGCAAAGTAATTTTGAAGTTAAACACTAAGAAGCTGTTTAATTTTTAAACTAAGCTAGATTTTATAAAATAGCTTTTACAGGAAATTAAGGTGCTGAAGAAGTATGCTATTTATTTGGACTACTCATGAACCCCAGTAGTTCCTTTGTCTGATCACTGGCACCAGATAAAGCTTCCTAGCCCGAATGGTCTTCTATATTTTTATTTTTTTCCTTTAAGTCCCCTTCAAAATGATCAGATATGTCTATTTGACGAGCTGTATGTGTAGATAATAGCAAGAGAGGACTTCTTACATGCTTTTAAAACAATGATTTTTCTATAAAGTATGTCTTTTATAAATAACAAAGATGTGAAATTTAGTTAATAAATCTAAAGCAATGACCCATTAAATCAAGGAGTAAAGAAATACAAAGATAATTAAGTAGCTTTCATTCTAAATTACAAAAAGCACATTTTAAACAAATCACAATTAGGTTTTCAAATGACAATAAGCAGCAATTTCACAACAGGAAGTTAGAGGCCTGGCAGGTAGCAGAAAAAATGGAGAAAAAGTATTGAGGAAGGGGATCCTTCTTTATTACAATTTTCACAGCTACTGGACTGGTAATTGCTTTAATTTATTTAGCATTTAATTTTGGAGAAACTTCTGTGACAGGTATGTTATCTTTATTTTTACATTTTAAATACTGGGAATGATTTTCTTGCTTACTTCCAACAATCCTGTCTTTTATAATAATCAGATTTTATGGAGTCATCGCTTGCTTCTTGTAGGCTTGTGACATTTTCCTGCCCTTTTATAGACGTTCTGATTTTTGACACTCTGAACACTTTTGACCTAGTTAGTTATAACTTTCTCTGGTGCCTCATTTTCTGCAATGTTCCCTTTAAACTTTTGACCCTGTTTGGGGATGGTAGTGCTTATATTAAGTACAGAATTTGATAATCACAGTGTAGCATTCAGATATTTTTGTTACTACTCATCCCATCAGTCTATTGCTTGGGGCTTTTTTTCCTCTAATGTGGATCATCATTGGAAGTCTGTGCCATATTGTATCTCATTTTGAACTGCAGAACTGAGAATGTATCATTATGTACTGAAATTCTTGGACTCTTCTCCTGAAACCTATTCCATTTCATCTCACAACTGCATTTATTATACAGTAATGTAATTACATACATCATTCTTATGGGGATTTGAAATGTTCACTTCAAGTGTCTGGAAGCAGTAGAGATATTTTCATCAAGGTTTTAAAAATAGTTAAAGCTATCAGCATCTAAACATTGTATACCAACTTAGGACATAGATTCTATGCTTAAATAAGAGTAATACTTCACAGGAAGGACAAACAAAAACTGAACTTTTGTGATACTGCCTGTAGCAGAGGGTTTGCATGGCTTACTGCAATTTTTATTATACAGCACTGCTTACATCCTTAGAGATTTGTAGCATTTGGAAGCGCTTTTATCCTGACTTCCTGTCTAATAATCTAAAGAACATCTGACAATTGCGGAGAGCTTTGCATCCCAAAGGGCTTTACAAACTACACATGTGCAGGAATTAACTTACCTCAACACTGAAAGGCATCTTGCTCTGGTGAATGAGTCTAGGGAATCTTTCATGACCACAACTAGCCAGACCTTTGAGTTCATGACTCATTCTAGAGGCAAAGGCAATGCATACTTCAATTTTGCAACCGTTTGACTCTGCACTGTGCATAAAAGAAAAAGATCACGTACTCAAACTGGATAACAGCACCTAGAAGATATTCTTGGAAATATATCAGCTTTCTCTTTGTATAGGAGGTTTGTGCAGACCTTAGGGTGGATATGGCTATGATGTCATGCACCTTCTCTGAAGCAGTTGCTTCACTAGATCATATTTCTATATAACCTTTTCCTTCTTCTGAAATACAGTCCTATTTTTAGAATCAGGTGGCATGCCAGTCACCATAAATCCCATCCCAGCTTTATTACCAACTATCTTTTAAATTTTGGCCCCTACGCCCACCCCACTCCTTTGTATTTTAAAGCAGTTGTAAGTAGGGAAATCTTAAAATTAGGGGAGATATTAGTAGTGGTTACAGTTACTATTTATTGAGCACTCTATTAGTTAAAATAACACTAACTGCTATAACAAATAAATTTAAGAGTTCCAATGGCTTCACACAATAGAATTTGTTGCTCTTGTAAAGTTCAATAGGTGAAGGAATTAGAGAATGCTTGATCTAGTAATTTTAAAACCCAGGTTATTGGGAGCTCTTCCACCTTCACCTAGTGGCAGTGACTTCCACTTAGCAGCTACGGAAAGAATATTTCGCAAGAGGTCTTTATAGGCCAGACCTGGAATTGGCATACATTATATCTACCTACATTACAATAGCCATGACTTCATAAAATTATCATCCTTCACTGTAATTTGAGGCTGAGAAATATAGACTAGATGTCTGCCTAGGAGGATAGGGAAATGGATTTGGTGAACAGAGATCCCAGCTCTGCCATACTTAGTATGTACCAGGTATGTGTTAAATACTAATTTTACTTACATTATGTTTATTCCCACAGAAGCTCTACAGGAATGCTTTTATTATACTCATTTAATAGATACAAGAAAACTGTGGCTCAAACTGGTGATACAACTGCTCCAGAATAATTTAGCTTGTAAGAAGCAGAGCTTGAATTTGTACCGAGATCTGATGCCAAAGTTTATCTAAATAATCAGGTTCAAGTTACCTGCAAATAGTTAAGAACATGTGCTTAAATATATTATCTTCTTCAACACTCCTTCCCTATAATGGAAGCTTTATAACTTTCTTTGATAACCTATACCAACGTCTCGTCATTTGATGGTTAAAATGTTCTTCCTTATGTGTTATATAAAGCACATTTGGTACTACTTATTTTAGAATATGTGGAAAAACTTAAGGAAGAAAATATAAACCTCTCACAATACTACTACCCAGCAACAATCTGTTGATATACAGTGGTATTTCTCGTTATTTAAATACATTTTGTTGTACAGGATTAAATCCTACTATACATATTGCATTTCAACACACTTCTTTTGTAAACTAAAGAGCCTACCATGAATAAGTCTCCATTTCATAAGATACTCTTCCAAAATATCACTTTTTACTAATAATGACTGCAAAATATTCCACTCTTAGCCTGTGCCATAATTTATTCTACCAATAACTTCTGCATATTTCAGTTGTGTACAACTTTTTGAAAATTTTTAAAGATGCTGATATAAAGATACTAAATGATATCATGCATATTTTGCCTCATTTTAAAGATGAGGGTGACATCTGGTCTTTTTGGTCTTATATAATTTCTCCAAGATCAGCACATTATTTGCATATGGATCTCAGGTATGGTGAGATGTGAGATAGTTTTGATAAAAGTCTTTTGGGAACCTTAGAGAAAATTAGGCTATTAATCAAGTTTCTTTTAGTATGAAGAGGCATAGAGAGCTGAGTTAGTTGTGAGAAGTTCTGTGAAAAATACAGAATGAAAGATGCCTTTTTACAAAAAAAAACCAATTTAATGTCATGTAGCTTTATAAAGTGGATCAATATCACTGACTTGCCATGGGTAGAAGAAGCTAATTGATTTTGCTGCCACCTGTGAGCACAGGTAAGCAGCAGGCCTCATACTGCTTACTGGCTGCCTTGACAGGGTATGTGTTTGTTTAGCATTAGCAAACTCAAGAAAAATTATCTTAGTCTCACATTGCTTTATTACTCCTAATGGCTTTTTTCAACAAACAATTCAGCCCTGTGGAAAAGACTGGATGACTAATGTTGTCTGTCAGTACAGACTCTGGCAGAATGCTGTTTTCAACATCAAGGGAAACAGTTGCTGAGCTGTCCATGGAATGCATGACGCCACAGAATGCTTGTCACTATGGGGTTGACACCATTTGAGTTAGAGATAGACCATACTCCCAACACATTTAAAATATGACCAAACCTACACACACACGCACGCACACGAATGCACACACACAAGCACACACACATACACTGTTTACTCCATGAACAGAGATTACATCCTTACAAGTGTAATCTCTGAGGTAATGGAAATATTTTCTAATCCAGTAAAGTATCAGAATATTCTCACATACTGTTGTCAGGGAGGGCATGTAAATTAGAACAAACTTTTAGAAGGCAATTGAGAAGTATTTATTAACATTTAAAATATACTATGCAATAACTCAGAAGTTTTACCTATAAGATTCTATTCTTAGACAAAAATTATAGCAAAACAGATAAGTAAAAATACTTATGTACAAAGGAAGCTACTGGAATATTGTTTGTAATAGCAAAACAAAATAAAACAAAAAAACCCCAAAACTATAAGAACTTAAATGTCCCTTAATAGAAGAATGATACAGCTATTCAGTGGAATACCATGTACCATGCCCTTAGAGTGAAATAGAGCTATATGTGCTGATCTGGATCTATGTATGTAGATCTTGCTGTCTACATCTTATTGTTAAATGGGAAATGAAAATTATAATATGATCCTATTTTTGTAAATAAAACAAATATTCTTACATATCTATAGCTAAACATGTCTATGTTTATATTAATGCCAATATAAATATATTTTATGCCTATAAAATCATAGAGAAAAAACAAGAAGGACAAAAATCAAACTGGTAGCAAGGCTTTCCTTTAGGGGGTAGGAATGAAAGAACTTGAGCTGTGGGAGTCTGGGTTTTACCACACATACACATACAAACTTAGTATATACATACATATAATACCTACCTACATACATACATTATTCATAAGCCAGAGTATTTGATGAGAGTAATCAGCCCTTCTGGGTGAATAGAAACTAATTTTTTTCCTCAAATAGTAAAAAAAATTCTGATAGTTGTACAACTAAAAGGGATTAGATATGAGCTCAGTAAAGTACTAAATATTAGAGATCGCCTATTTGAATCACTAACTGGAATTTCCTTTTGAATGACAGTGACTATAGAGAATCACAGATTCAAACATTTTGCTCCAATACTTAGTTGCTGTGAACGAAGCTCATCACTACTGCAGGAAACATCAAAAATATCATGTGCAAAATATATACAATTTTTACTTATCAATTAAAAAATAAAACACGAAAGTACAAAACAAAATACCACATGCAGAAAAACTACTTTCTGGGACCAAGTGATTATGTCTTGGGTGGCCCATCCTACATACTACAAAAGTTTAATACAATTGTCCTGCTTTCTTGACACATCATGGAGATAGGTTGTCTTATTTTCATTGCTAGCATAGACAGATGGAGTAATAGAGACTTGACTTACAGATAAACTATAAGTACACATATGGTCATGTATTTATTGGAGAATCTCAATATGGATCTTTGAGTCCTCATAAGAGTGGTATTTGGGAAGGAGTTTCCCTAGGGAGATGTCATCTTTCATTTAGATGTACAAAGTGATTAGATATAACTGAGCTACTATTAATAATACCACTGACAGTTAAACTTGATTGAGGGCATTTTATGCACTGAAAACACTATCTGAAATAACTTATCACAGCTGTATGAAATAGTTGCTATAATTATTCCTAACTCATAGACGTGAAAATAGAGCTTAGAGAAGTTAGGTAACTTGTCAAAAACCACATGGTAAATTAGCAGTTAAGTAGGATTTCAAACCCAGGTCTGTCGAACTCCAAATCCCATGCCTTTAATTACTGAGTTCCTTATATTGCTTCAATAGTAGGTACATTATTTGATGGCTATGATGGATTAAATATCCTTTCACAAGTTGACAGAGGGATCTAAGAGCAATTTACAGCATTGTTTTTATATATTTTGATTAACACTTTGGGAAAATAAGTGATGAATACTCTAGAAATTGCTGCCTTTATGTTTGTATAGTTATCATTTCTATTATAAAGAGATGTTCCAGGAGGATTTACATAGTGTTTTGGCTCTCATTAACTTAACTTTTAGTCAGCTACATTTAGAAACCATTTAAAAGCCAATAAATGGGTAGCTTTATTGAAATAAACTAACAATCAAGTTTGGAAATAAAAATCTTGGTTATAATTCCAGGACTGCCATTTACTCAGCTGGACAAGTCACTTAACTTCATTGAGCCTAAGTTTACCTGTCACAGTTAATACGGTTGGCCTGGCTGGTGACATTTGTCCTTTCCCTTTTTTGCCAGTTTCTAACCCTCGATATACTTAGAACCTTCATTTTGTCTCCAGATTCCCATTCCATCCCTCTATACCTTGCCTTGTGCCTTGGAAGTCTGATCTTTATGATTACATTAAAGGACTTGTCTGCCTTCTGGCTTCATTTTAGATTAGGACAATGGGGAAGACTGGAAGAAGTTCTATCAGATGAAGGGAAGACAGTGAGGTTAGGTTAGTTATTCTTCATCCTCCTTTTCTGTGTGGTCACCATGGACTAGCTGCATCTTGTCAAGAGGCCTCATAGCCACTTCATCTCAATGTTGTTGTCATCATCCACTTCTCTGGCCTATTTAGACCTAAAAGTGGCTCTCTTCACCTCTTACTAGCTCCAAGATTTTGCCTTATACTTTCTTGTGGTATTCCCCATACACTGCTCATATCTTTGGAACTACTGCCTCTTTCAAACTCTCCTCAGAATATCCAGTTTATGTGATCTGACTGGTTTTATGCCCAGATTCTGATTGATGCACATGTACATCTATCTGTAAGTTGTGTGCTCAGTTAAAGAAGATGCTTTTTCCAGAGAAAAGTTAATTGTTTTTAGATTAAGTGTAAATGAGTAACAGATATTTACTTTTTATTGATTCATAATATTTGTACATATTTATGGGATACATATGATATTTTGATACATGTGTAGAATGTCATGATCAAATCTGGGTATTTAGGATAGCTAACACCTCAAACATTTATCAGTTCTTTGTGTTGGGAACATTTCAAATTTTCTAGCTATTTTGAAATATATAATATCTTGTTGCTAGCTATAGTCACCCTTCTATGCTAGTGAACAGTGGAACTTACTCCTTCTGTCTAAATGCATGTTTGTATCCATTAACCAACCTCCCTTTATCCCTCACTTACATACACACCCTTCCTAGTCTCTACTAACTATCATTCTTTTGATAGTATCTCCAGGCAAATGTTTAAGGCCCAAATTATTACTTTACCTGGAGCTTTTCTTCTTTCCACTGTATCACTTTTATTCCCTGGAAAACCCCTACTCTTCCAATATAATAGAAGAAGCTTATTGCTTAACTGAACACAATGTGGCAAAATGGCTCCGTGAAAGCTTGGGCCTTCATATTTTTTCATGAAGAATTCGAATCTCTCTTAATCAAAAGTGTATCACTCATCTATGTCATGACTAGATAAGCAAGGTTTATCTCTGGTCATGAATTATCATGTTACACATTGGTGCAAAGCCCTCACTCAACTTTTTTCTACAAAATGCTTTTGTAATTGATTACTATGTTTTATGTACTTGTGAGAAGCAACCTGGTAGAAAAAAATAGACAAATATTACATGTATAGTTTGTCAGAGCTTCATTTCTAGAAATGCTAAAGATAATGCCTTCCCTGTCAATTCATAAAATTTTAGGAAGCTTAATATATATCATGATATTAATGTGCTACATAAACTATTGTACTACCCAGGTGTTTGTGATGCTGTTGCTGTAGCTGCTACTGATGATGTTAAAATAAACTTCCCCATTGTGCTTATCTTTCAGATTTTGAGTTTTGGGTGGGAGATAACAACAAGTAATTATAGGCTATGTACTCTGCTATCATTTTAAATACATCATGAATTTCTTACTAACTGAAACATAGCACTAGACCAAATTTCTTTCTTTTTGCAAGACCATAAGTATTGTAAAACAAGTTATAAACCAATTCAGAAAAGAGGTAAATTGTGGTCTATCCTAATTCAAGGATAGATTATCTACTTATTGGATACATTTACTAAAAAAAGAAATCTATTTCATTTAGTCCTGATTTTCTAATTTTTCTCCAGATTTAAAAAAAAATATCTTTCCCTAGGCATGGACGGATGAAAATGTGTTCTGGGACACAGTTTTTAGACAAAATTCCAAGTAAACTGTCATTTGGGAGTTGGCCTCCAAGGCTGGGGTGGCAAAGATGGTGAAAGGACCCTTTCCCTTATGTTGACATAACACTGGAGATGCCAAAGTTACTGGGGTGATCCAGATGGTTCTGCAGCAGGGATTTTCTATTGTCATTATTTTTCCTTATTCAGTATGCCTTCTACCTCTTCATAGATATCATAGAAACAGGACAGTAGATGAGTAGTTCTAAGACAAGAGCAATTGTGAGATATCTGACAATTACAGCAGCAGCACATGTAGCTGAGTTTAATGTTTTCATTATAATAATCAAGACAAACAGGTCATTATTTTGTATAAACTTTTTTGCATTTTTAAAAATTTTATGTACATAATTCGTTTCCTTATTATTTTAATGATAGAACTTATGACAGTTGAACCTAAGGTATTTTCCATGAAAGATAGCTCTTTGAGTGTTTAAGAAATACTATGCTCCTGCAGGTATATTATGTACTAGTCCGGACTTGAGATGGATTATTGAGACAAAAATAATTTTAAAACCAATAGTATGTTGGTTGATAATCAGAAACAACACTGATTATAACAGCTAGGTAGACATTTAAGCATAATGTGATTTGTTCAAAAGAAATTAAACTGTAGGAACTTTCAATGGACTTTGTATTGTTGAAGTGCTATTTTGTATAATTGCAAAATTTTGTGTAAATGAAGAAGGGTAGTATAGGATAGCCACAAGTCGAAGTTTACATTTCCAAGATCTAGTGATACTGGGAAGAAGAGAAGAAAATGTGTGAAAGATAAGAAAATGTGCTGGGCGTGCAGGTGGCAGAAACATTCTCAAAGATTTCTGCCAGGGAGTCAGGGGAGACAAAGCTATGAAATAGTAAGATTGCATTTCTTTCAAATCTGCATATTCTGCAGCCCTTAAGCCATTACCTGCAGCTGAGGAGTTCCAATAAAAGTGATTTAAAAACTCATTCTGGCTGCCTCCAGATGCCAGCCTCCTGGGTTTGCCACCACGCATTATTTAATATGAACTTGATGGTTTCAATCCCCTTCCTGATGCCTGATTCAGCTCTTCTATAGGCAGCCCCTTCTGTCTGTAACTGACAAGATGTTGCTAATGATTGGAAATTTTAAAATATATTTCCTATTAGTTTTCACTATTTCTTTCTTTCTTTTACATTTTTCCTGATTTATTTTGGATACACACACACACACACACATACACACCACATATATATATATATAACAAACAAATATATATATAACAAACAAACAAATATATATATATATATATATTTGTTTGTTTTCCTGAAATTAGGATGAAATCTGGCTTCTTTGGCTTCTATTTTAGCTTGATACCTGACAGAATATCCTGTCAAAAGAATTAAATATGACCTTGATACAAGAGATCTCTTGCTTTGGAAGAAGAAAATCTGTTTCACATAGTTTCTGAATTAGAATTTATGCCAGTAACAGAAGATTAGTTCTGGAGGCAGATGTGGTATTTTTTCTTCTTTAAAGTTTAAAATAGACCATTCACATGCATACAACTACAAATAATCTTACCTGGTGTTACTTATCAATCCATTATCACTGGAGGATTAATTAACTGGGAGCAGTAAGGGGGAGTATCTTGTCAAGTTGTGCTCTAATTATTGGTTTACATGTCTGCTCCTCTCACCTTGAGTTCTAGGAGGTCAGGGATGCTTCTTGTTTACTTTTGTAACCCCACACTGCCTGGTCTATCAAAGGTGTTCATTCAATAAACGCTGGGTAAATAAATGAGTGGTTCTGGTAAAATATTCTTTTTTGTAGGTTTGGTTTTATATCACACAGAGTTTTACATCTGTGTTTGACCATGTCGCTTCACACTTTGCATCAAATAGGTCCTGACCTTCGTATCATATCTTGGCTAATATTAATCTGATACCTACAAAGATGTTTCTGTCTTTGTTCTATAATCACTCACATTTCAGTCTTTGAAATGAATCACAAACAAATATTAACCAGAATTTAAAAATCTAGACTTGTTTTTCTATTGGACATTGCACACATCTATATAATAAGGAAAGCCAGGTGCACAGCTTCCTTCCAACGTGAGTTTGTTCTGCCAATGCCCTTTTTAAAAATGCCTATGCATTTGTGATGGGAGTTGAATCTGTAAAGCTCCATGATTTTAGGCAAAAAAACTTTAATTTTTTTTCATTGAGTAGTGTCTCAAAACTTTGTTATTTAAAAGTCCCTTTCTCTATGAATGTGTCCTGTCTGCTATGATCATATATTTTCCACAAATGCATCACATATGGTTTTCACTTGCTGCTTTTCTACTGCTTTGCTATTTTATTCACCCTTATATGTGGGCTGCAGTATCATCCTTTGTTTTTAGATATACTAGTTTTGAGAAATCAATGAATATACTTCCTTATGACTTTTGAAAAAGTCAACTTTTATGTTGTAAGGGCCAAGAATAAATAAAACTAAATTAAATGAAATACAGTCCCCATGATACTCTGGAGCAATATATAATGCAGCATTTTAAAAAATAAAGAGTAGTCTTTCTCTTTCCCAAAATGTTATTTTTCTTATCAAACTGAAAAAGCTGCCCTGTATTTACCTTCATTGCCTTCTCTTCTTTCCTTTAGACTTCTTTGATAAGGAGATGCTTATGAGTCTAAAAGGAAGAAAAAATTATCTACGTATCTAATTTTCTATCAGGAATATTGTAGGACCCCTGTTTTCTAATCCTATTTATTATTAGTCAACTTGAATACCTATTCGTGTACACAGAACGATTACTGTCTATAATACTTAGAAAGTAGGGCTGCATTTTGCTGAAATATTGTGCCTTGATAGGTTCCACATACCTCTTTTTAATTAATATCTTTCATTTTTAAAAGGAGGATGCAGACAAATAGCAAAGAAATAAACAAATCAGCTTTGCATGCAAGTTTATCTTTGTCCATTTAAATTATTCTGAATACAAATACCAAGTTGAAATATTTTTGATGGTTTGTTTTTCAGTGGCTCTGGTCACAACAAAAGCAAAAATGGTACAGTGAAGCCAGTCCCAAGCGCTTGAGTGTCTTCTCTCTCTTCAGTATTCCTCCTTGAGAGTTTGGCATTTCATCTATGCTAATCAGATCCATCATGCATTGGCAGGTGGTGAGTGGGTACTATAATTCCAACCTACCTAGCATATTCATAGTATTTAGTGTATTTTCTTAGATATTGTTTGGTATTATTTTAATAAGTGAATTACCAAAAGTGAGCCAATCACTTTGTAGTTCTCACCATTCTTTATTTTAAAAAAATACGCATCTTGGTTCTCCATGCTGGTCTCAGGAGATGTATTATTTACAATCCAGGCATACTATTAACAAATCATGTAATATAAACATTAGAAATTGTTTTACTTTTCAAATCCAGTGAGGAATGACATACTACAAATACTATTGTATGTTTCTAGACACTTCATAGTAGATACCCAAATCTTTTCTAAGTACTGAATTGATATTCTATGTGCTATACTATCTGCCTATATTCTAAAGTTTCATGTATGTCTATAAATACCTTAATTCTTAGCTATAATTTTGATTCCTATGAACATTTAAGATAGCAGCAGAAAAGTGTGTAAGTAAAACAAGATTGTTTCCTCCACTTAAGATGAACTATGGTAAAGATGAAAAGGTGGTTGTGTGTTGAGTGTCAGTAATGGTCTTTGAAAGCCCTTATGAACATATAAATAATGCCAACATTTTGAGATACAGGCTGATGAAGGCTGGTAAATGTCATTTGTGTTCAATTGATATGAAAGGAACAATTGAAAACATGTGAAAGGGAAATTTGGAACACATATATATATATTATATATACATACACACACACACACACACACACATATATTTGAAGTGTTAAATGTTGTCTTGTTTTCCAAGTGTATGTTTAAGCATAAAATCTCATTGATGTATATGCCAACACAAGAGTAATGCCCTTTGATTAACAAGCAGTTCTAGGAAACCACTGCAAAAAGCAGTGTGTACAAAGTGGTGTATCTCCAATTTTTAAATTATACCCAGGAATTTATGGGGTAACCAAATCTTTTATATATAGGCCACTAGGAGAAAGGATTCTGGGCCACCTGAATCGGCATGGTGGAAATTTGCTGTGTGTTTTTGGCTGTTCATCATCCAATTCTTCACTGTGTAATGTACTAATTGAACACAGTACCCACCTTTCATACAAAAATCAAAGACTGGAGGCTCCTTTCCTTGCCTTCTGGCAGCCAGATAATGGGTATATAAGCCAGGCTCAGCTAATCAGATGCTATCAGCCCAGACTATGAATCTAAATTGCATAACACAAGGATGGAATAATGATTAGAATTGATTTGGCGCAGTTGTTACCATGTCTAGCGGTAATAATGGTAGTGCGTAGAGGAGGTGGAGGCCTAAAAATATTGGTGGCTCTGTCCTGGCCAGGTCGTTCTGGCTAAAAGGTTATTAGTTTTATTTATTTATTTGTTTGTTTGTTTTGCTTCTTATCCCTCCAAAGCTCATTTGTTCCTTCCAGTCTTAGAAGTCTGTTTTCTCAGCCAATGTAATAGTACCCATTATAACCTTCCAACAAATCCTTTTTATTTCCTAGGATAGCTACAGTTCATTACTATTACTAGCAGATAAGAATTATGACAGATACGATATATTGCTTCCCAATGTCCCTGCACTAGTGGATGTTTAACAAGCTGCAGATCATATCTTCCGGAGATTGCAGGAACCCATTGTGACTAATTTAATATCTATGAGGAAATTGGTATATTTGGCATAACAAAGGAGATATGTAAAATTTGCCAAAATGATATCATTGTTTACATTTTGTAGAATGGTTCTTTTTTTTACATAAAAGAAAGAATGTAGAAAAGTATTTGGTAATAATAGACATAGGTTGATCTAGAGGGCATGATCTTAAGAAACAGGTGGTCCTAGGTGATAATCTTGGCTCTGTTTGTTACCTGTGCCCTGGGAGAGTTGCTTAAGTTTCTTCACCTGTAAAAAATCATAAGAAGTGTTGCGGGTATTATACAAATATTATATTATAAACTACTTTGCAACAAGCACAGAGACTGACATATAATTACCATTTAATTAATTAATAATTATTATCACAGCCAAACATTTATTGAGTTTTTAGCATGAGGCAGGAACAGTAGTGCTCTATATGTTTTATAAGTGAAAATAATCTTCAAATCAAATCTAAAGTAAGTACTGTCTTTATCCCTATTTTATAGATGAGGCATAAAGAAAGTGAAGCACAGAGGGGTTACAAAACTTGCTCAAGGTCACACAGCAACAATTCCATCCTATTTTCCTGATTAAATTTGTGTCTTTTTCCTCTTCCATTTGTTCTTTTTATTTGGTACTTCTAGTTTCAAGTCTTCTGTTTCTTTTTTCCTTTTTGAATTTTAGAGTCATTGACCAACAACTTAAAAATAATTCTGTAGTAATTTGTGAGTAGAGCCTTGGACGTGATACTTCGCTTTCAGTGTCTTTTTTTCAAGGACATAAACAAGGATATCCATATCCACTCTCCTCATTGAGGCAACTGCCATACAGATCTGAAATATAATTTTCGTTTTTGGGATTCTCAAATTCTCTTTTAATGAATCATTTGTACGCTGTTTGCAAAACATAGTACCCTCAGGTTAAGAGAAAGTGAAAAAGGACTCCTTTGGAAAAGCCGTATCATTATGATCTCAATGAAGTCAAGTTGATGTACTCCAGTCTCATTCATGAGTGAGCATGAAGGCAGAAAGACCTATCATCTCTGGTCTCATATTAAACTTTGTCAGGATGAAGGATCCCAAAGGTTATTTCTCCAGATTAGATTTAAAGTATGTGGCCATGGGTACTGCTGATACACCTGAATAAACATCCCTGTGGCAAAAGTAGGCCAACAGTGCTGCCAGCCATCAGCATCTAATTCGCTCTCATTTCATAAGATGATAAAAAATTAAAAGCTGTTCTAAAAGCAGAGGGATTTGGAGCTGGCTCTGTACCAGGCCCTGTAGCTATGCTCATGAATCAGTGTTGCTTCTCCTCTTGGTTGCTAGCCCATTCCGGAATCCATGCCACCTGTTGTTGCTGCTATTTTCTATTTAAGCTTCTCTTTGTAAATGGTGTGAGCAGCTCTGATTGACAAAGTTTCAGTTTTTATTTTATTTTTTAAAGAACGCTGTTAGATGAGGATCAAATGCAGCTCTTCATTTCCAGTGATGTATAGAGATCTCACTAGGACACAAAATCTGATAGAAGGAGGCTGATCATAACTCTACACCCAAATGTAGGCTGGAACTTGGGTTAGGTAAGAATGATCTGCAAGGGACACCTTGTCCTAAACCCTTAGTCATTTTTTAAGACTTCTTTGGGAAATGCTTCCAAATGTTTTTGACAAATGCACACTACTTTAACAACAGAATTGTATATAAATTGATTATATTATTTAGTTTCTAATTTATTTATCAATCTCATATTTTCACTACTTATTATGAGTTGTACTGAGTGCATGGAGATTCTGTTCAATATTTGTTTTTAAATGACAAGTCTTGTAAATAAGAGAGAAACTCTATGTAGGATATTTATGTGTACAAATCAGCTCCTTTAATTTTAACTTTAATTGGTCATCTTATGAAAAATGTGCAAATAAAATAGCAGCTTTTGCTAAGACATGAGAGTTTGTGGAGGTAATTTTTGTAGCTGAAATATTTAACTCTTTAGAGGAACACAAGCTAGAATTTCACTGTCAGCTAAAAGGGATACATATTAAATTCAGTAGTTTTCTTGAAGTATATTCGTTGTTTTCCTTTACCAGGGGCCATTTAAGATGAGCTCATGATGGCTATAAATCATTAAGTTAATGTGTTCCTGAATCAGGTATCCATTTAATATACATGCAACATTTTATTAGCTCTTTTCTCCACGTACAAATAGAAAATATTATCCCCACTGTAAGAAACAATGACATGCTTTCAACAGGAGTTCTGGAGAAAGGCATTGTTTAAAGCTCCATATCATTTCCATGTAATAATTGTGTGGAAGTAAGAGTAGGAGAATAGAGGCCACTGTTATTTTCCTCCATAAGGCTTTTGAAAAAGGAATCAACAGCCTAGTAATCTTGAAATATCTGTATGTCTCATCATCATAATTATTTTCAACATAATTTACTCCCTTTTATAGGTATTTGAATATTTCCTGCTTTAGATACACCTCCAGCCTGTGCTGCTGAATTCTACCAGATGTTAGGTTGTTAACTACAATCTAATTATTTTAGAGAAATTCTTTTGACGGCTTGTGCTTTAGGGAGATGGGACACAAAGGGCAGATGAGTATATAGAACTCTCTAGCCTTATATATCACCCAGGTATTAATGCTGCTATTTATCTACAAACACAACATACAATGCATAATCACACACACACACACAAACACACACACACACACACTCTCACACGCTGGAGATAAAATTCCTCATTGAATACTTGCATTAAGAGCTACTTCAGTGCAAAAATACTACTTTAGAAAACCTCTAAATCTGTCCTTCCACCCTCTACCAGTAGTACTGGATGCATTCTGGTGTCTCCTCTGTTTTAAATATCCTTAATCCTCTCACCCACATGTCAGAGAAAGGAAAGAGAGAATATTGAGTTTCTGGCATAACATGAACTAGCTGATAGGACCATCTAGTGTCACACTGTAAATTCAAAACCACTGTGCATGGGGCACTTAAATCTCAATAATGAGAACTTACATTATTAAAGACAACGTCTTTCACCCTAAGAGCTTTTGTTGTGACTTTTGATGGATTAGGCAGCCTATCAGCAATATTTCTGAAGTCTAGTACCAACAGAGTCAAAATAAAGACATAACAAGAACAGTACCGAGACAATACAACATTGAAACCTCAAACCACTAAACATATTTTCTTTAAATTGCAATGGGGCTGTCTAAGAACCCACAGAGAGGAGTTCTGTCTTTTTTAATTTTAGTCAGTTAACATCCAAGCCACTGTATTTAGTATAGATTCTGAAACATTTATTGCTAAGCACTAGCCACTGGGATCATTTGGACCCTTGGTCCCTGTCTCCTCAAAAATAATCCTAAAAGGGAAAAGCAATTCAAAGCCAGTGAACATATACTATGAAGGACTACCACCAGATTTTACAAGTCAACATTTCTGGGGGGGCCTCAGTTTGCCTATCTTGGAAATGAAGAGATTAGGAGATTGGACGATAGCATCTCCATATCTCTTCTGTCTTTAACATTCTGTGATCCCTTGAGGGCCATGGAGTCACCTTCAAGTTTTGCATCATCTTTGCTTTATATTAAATATGAATAATGATTAAATATATGAATTTCTTGTTTTCTTCTGTCCTCAAAAGCATTTCTTGGCAAACCTGGCAGGCGATAGCTTTGCATTGTAAGCTGACTTTTGATTTGTTTTGAAATGATGCTGTGCATCTTACGCCACCTAGATGGCAGCTCCCTGGTGCTTCTCCCTCATCCTACCCTTTTAAAAATTTCCTGTGTTGCCCAAGTGCCAACTTGGAAAAGCACCTCTTTATCCTGGTGACGATGATGCTGATAAAGATAAGGAGATATGAGGAAAAGCTTCCACAGTTGCTGTCTTCCCACTTCATACAACTTGGGATAGAGGTCAAAAAGGGAGTCTTTGAAGCAGTAGGTATTGGCAGTAGAAAGGGAAGTAAGAAACTATTCCTTGAGATTGGCAGAAATGAAGCAGAGAGCAAACTCATTACTAGGTTCTGAGAAATGTATTTTTAGATATATAGAGTTGCATCTTTTATGGGGAGAGAGTGTATTCTGCATCATTGTCAGAAGGTTTAGCCTACATAATATGTTATTACCAACCTTTTAAAACTATTCTAAAACTAAATCTTAATAATATGGCTTACAAAATGTGAGATGAACTGTCCTCTGTCTTCTTCTCAAGGCTAATTTTGCACAACTCTTATTTTCTTGCCTCTTGAGAACCCCACTTCTTGCAGTCTATGATGCTGCCAGTCTGAACATTTTTTACTTCCTCCCACTGCACCATGATCAGCATTGCCTTCAGGACATTGCACATTCCCGAATCGCTCCATAACCTTTTGATCTAGCTGATTCTGATGGTTCCTTTTGTTCTCAGTGTAAATGTCAACTTTTCTCCAAAGGTATTCCCAACTGTTCTATTAAACCTGGCTATCATTATAAGGTAGATACACCTTGTTTACATTCCAATATCACCCAGTCTTTCTGCTATAGCAATTGTACTCTACTTATTAGGTTAAGATGTATGAACATCTAGTCTCATGGCTTTAAATAATTTTCTTGTACCAATGATTCCCAAATTCATATCACCTATTCTGACCTCTCCCTTAAATTCCAGATTCATATTATTTAATTACCTATTCAGCATCTCCTTTTGGGGATTTTGATAGCTCAAAATTAGCATATACAAAATTGAATTTAGGATAGTTTTTTTTCATTTCCTTCAAACCTACTTTCCTCTCTTTCTTCCTTATATCAACTAATGACAAGCCAATTTCTTCCATTTTCTCAGAAACCTTGGGATCATCCTTGATTTCTCTCTTTATCTTAGACTTATCATCAAAAAACTTTTGGCTCTGCTTTCAAATATATCCAGACACTGACTACTTTTCCTCTGCTTCATTGTTACTTCATGGCTCCAATCACCATCTTCTCTTCCTGGGGCTATTGCAACAACCTTTGAACTCATTTCCCTGAGTTCACCCTTTGCCCACTTCAGAAAATCTTCAATGCAGCACCCGCAATGATAAGGTTAAAACCTAATACAGATTATGTCACTGCTCTGTTCTTCCAATTAGTATTCAGAGTGAAACTCAATGCCCTAAAAATGGCCAATAAGGCTCTATGTCTTTTCTCTTATTTCATATTCTAATAAATGCTCCCCTTTTCACTGCCACTTCAGAAACACTGACTAAAATGCTGACTTACATGTTGTTTTTTAGGTATTCCAGGCACTTTGTCTCTTTAGGGCCTTTGCACTTGCTGTTTCACCTGCCCCAAATAGTCTACCTCCAATAGCTGTATGGCTCATATGTTAACATGCTTTAAGTCTCTGTGCTAAGTATTCCTACTGAGAGCAAGAAATATATCTTTTCTAATCACAGTTATATTTTCAGGTCCAAGGATATAGCAGTGGTGATGTTTTATTTGAATGGCTGAATAAGCAACCTTAATGTGTCCTAGAATCTCTTTCGGATCATTATGGCCATTATTGGTGGCATGCAGTTAGGTGAATATCTGTTCTCCCTGCAGTGGAAGTAGATACGTTCCTAACAAACTAGGTTAAAATTCTAAAAAAGTTAACTTCTACAGAAACATTGACATATGTGGTGGTTAGATTTGAAAGAACCATTTCTATTTAACTTTATATAACTTCAGGTACAAAAGGAAATGAATAAGTTTTTATTTTAAGATTGCCTGAAAATTTTATATGTTCACCATGGATAAACATTGTTTCTAGTGAGAATTTATTCCTAAAACTCAACAAGCACAATGTTTTGAAATACAACCCCTTCATAAGGTGGGGACTGATTATATTTAAAGGAGAAAAATTGGAATTTCAGGTACTAGCATTACCCAACTCCTAATCTTTGAGGGAAAATGTATTTGCATGCCCTTGGAAAAGATAGCACATTTATTTTGGACAGTGCATTTCTTTCTTCTAGTTATCCTTTGATATATCTTGCATTTCTAAAATATTAAATGTAAAGCAAAATGTCTCTAAATGAAATTGCATTTTTTATTAGGAACAATGTATCTTATACAAAAGACGAAGAAGAATTAAGAAAATAGAATTTGGCCCCATGACTACAAGCAAAGAAAAAAAATATTAAAAGTCATATATTTAGTGGAAAGCCAATACAGTTATGCATCTCTTAATGACAGGAATCTGTTCTGACAGATGCATCCTTAGGTAATTTCATCATGGTGCAAACATTATAGAGTGTACTTACATAAAACTAGATGGTTTATGTAGGCAATTGTAACACAATGGTCAGTATTTGGGTATCTTAACCTAGAAAAGGTGCAGTAAAAATACAGTATAAAAGATAAAGGACAGTACACCTGTATAGGACACTTACCACAGATGGAGCTTGCAGGACGGCAAGTTGCCCTGGGTGAGTCAGAGAGTAAGTGATACGTGAATGTAAAGACCTAGGACATTATTGTACACTACTATGGACTGTATAATTAGGCTGTCCCAAATATATATAAATCTTTTTCTTTCTTCAATAATAAATTAAATTTAGTTTTCTGTAACTTTATTACTTGATAAACTTTTGACTCTAATAATAACACTTAGCTTAAAGCACAAACATATTGTTCAGCTGTACAAAATATTTTTTCTTGATATTCTTATTCTACAAGCTTTTTTCTATTTTTTCTTTTTTTTTCTTTTTTTTTTTTTTTACTTTTTAAACTTCTTAAATTAAAAATGAAGTCACAAACACACACATTAGCCTAGGCTTACAGAGGGTCAGGATCATCAAAATGTCACTAGGGCAATAGAAACTTTTCAGCTTCATTATAATCTTATGGGACCATTGTCATATACGTGGTCCATTGTTGGCTAAACCATCATTATGTGGCACACGACTATAGCTCTAAAATGATATTTAAAACAAGTAACAATATGGATCTGATGAAAAAAGAGAATTTTTTAAATACTTTTATGTTTGACAGTAATTTTAGGTTTACGGGAGAGAAATTTCCGGCTTAATTAAATTAATTCTATTGAAAATTGCTCAATTTTTATTAATTCACTGCCTGAGTTAACTACATCAAGAAAACCAGAGCTCTTTTAGGTGTTTGAACTATGTTTCCAGGACTTTGTGGGTTCTACTGACTTTGTGTAGTGAACAAGTTGGTATGGGATGAAGGGAAGGGGAGATAACAAAACAACAAAAGCAAAAGATTATTTTAAAACACTGTTTAAGGATGCAGCAGGCTATGAATAAAAGGGGAATATATCCTTGTACACATAGGAGGAAGGGTGCTTTACATACATTGAGGCCTCAGGATGGCCTGCTGATAACTTTATTTTTCCCCTTTAATTAAATAATTTTTTTTAAAAAAATCACACAAGTAAAACTTGAATATATTTCTTGGAAAATTTCTAGCAGCATTGGTGTATTTAGAGTAGAACCTGAAAGATCTCCTTTACTAACACTTTTGTCAATCTTGCTCCCATTGTCCCATTGCTGGAGGTGACCAGGTGATCACCATTTATGATTTGAAGCAAGTATACTTCTTGTTGTTTTTCTATGCTTTTGTATAAAGACATATATTCCTATACATAAATGCATACATATATATGTGTGTGTGTGTGTATGTGTTTCTCTGTGACTTTCCTTTCTTTTGAAAATATGCCTAAACATATTACAACTATGAATATATATTAATATATGTTTCATGTATAATAAATAATATTACAGCAAATTTAAAGTTATTGAAATCATTTACTGTAATCTTTTTTTTAAACTTGCATTTTAAGTTCAGGGGTACATGTTCAGGATGTGCAGTTTTGCTACCAAAGTAAACATGTGTCATGGGGGTTTGTCGTACAGATTATTTCGTCACTGAGGTATTAAGCCTAGTATCCATTAGTTATTTTTCCTGATACTCTCCCTCCTCCCACTCTCCACCCTTTGATAGGCCCAAGTCTGTGTTGTTCCCCCTGTATGTGTCCATGTGTTCTCATCATTTACCTCCCTCTTATAAATGAGAACACATGGTAGTTGGTTTTCTGTTCCCACATTAGTTTGCTAAGGATAATGTCCTTCAGCTCCTTTCACGTTGCTGAAAAAGACATGATCTCACTCATTTTTATGGCTTCATAGTATTCCATGGTGTAGATGTACCAAATTTTTCTTTACCCAGTCTATCATTAATGGGCATTTAGGTTGATTCCATGTCTTTGCTATTGGGAATAGTGCTGGAATGAACATACATGGGCATGTATCTTAATAATAGTGATTTATATTCCTTTGGGTATATACCCAGTAATGGGATTGCTTGGTTGGATAGTATTTCTTTCTTTAGGTCTTTAAAAAATTAACACACTCTCTTCCACAATGGTTTAACTAATTTCCACTACCACCAACAGGGTATAAGCATTTCTTTTTCTGCACATCCTCGCCAGCATCTCTTATGATTTTACTTTGAAATAATAGCTATTCTAACTGGTGTGAGATGGTATCTCATTGTGGTTTTGATTTGCATTGCTATAATGATCAGTGATGTTACGCTTTACTTCATATGATTGTTGGCTGCATGTATGCCTTCTTTTGAAATGTGTCTGTTCATGTCCTTTGCCCACCTTTTAATGGGGTTGTTTTTTTTCTTGTGAATTTGTTTAATTTCCTTAGACATGCTGTATATTAGACGTTTGTCAGATTCATAGTTTGCAAAAGTTTTCTCCCATCCTATAGGTTGCCTTTTTACTCTGTTGATAATTTCTTTTGCTGTCCAGAAGCTCTTTAGTTTAATAAGATCCCATTTGTCAATTTTGACTTTTGTTGCAATTGCTTTTGTTGTCTTCATTCTGAAATCTTTGCCCATGCCTATGTCGTGAATGATATTGCCTAGGTTGTCTTCTAGAGTTGTTATAGTTTTGGGTTTATATTTAAGTCTTTAACCCATCTTGAGTTAATTTTTGTATATTGTGCAAGGAAGGGGTCCACTTTCAATCTTCTGCTTATGACTAGCCAGTTCTCCCAGCACCATTTAGTGAATAGGGAATGCTTTCCCTATTGCTTTTGTCAGGTTTGTTGAAGATCAGATAGTTCTAGGTTTGTGGTCTTATTTCTTGGTTCTCTACTCTGTTCCATTGGTCTATGTGTCTGTTCTTGTACCAGTACCATGCTGTTTTGGTTACTGTAGCCTTCTAGTACAGTTTGAAGTCAGGTAGCGTGATTCCTCCAATCTTGTTCTTTTTGCTTAGGATTGCCTTGGCTATTTAGGCTTTTTTTGGTTCTGTTTGAATTTTAAAATAGTTTTTTTCCCTAGTTCTCTGAAGAATATTATTGGTAGTTTAATGGGAATAGCATTACCCCCCAACACTTTGGACTCCCCTAAGCCTGCATGCTGGCATGGCTGAGTCTTCCAAACAGCAAAGATGGCAGCCTGCCCCTTCCCTGGGGAACTCAGTCCCATCCCAAGTAAGTGCAACAGTGCTGCTGGTGGCTGGCTGGAATTCCAAGCCAATGGGTCTTATCCTGTGAGGTGCCCTGCAAATGAGGCTCGCAGACTAATGCTACTCAGCTCCCTGTCTTCAGCCCCCTTCCTAGGCATATGTACGGAGGTCTAACCTCCTGCTTTGCCTGAGTTCCAGTCACCTTTTCCAGGGATCCCAGAGCTGGAGTATGTAAAGTTCCTGGGTCTCTGTGCCTGCCTGAGTGTCTGCTCTGCTGAAATTTCGCGTAGCACTGTGTGTCAGATAGAAGGCCTTGGTGGAGTGGGTTCACCAGGGTATCTCCTGACCCGAGGGTTGCAAAGATCTGTGGGAGAAGCATCTATTTGAATATTTCAATAAGGAAATATTAAGCACTCGCAATTATACTAGGTTTATGTGTGGGCAGATAAATGATAATTGAAATAGAAGGTTTCGTGAAAGTGAAACTTAACTTGGACCTTGAAGGATCATCAACCTTAAGAAAGTGAGGATTAAGACTCATTACATTTTAGTGGAGGGTCGCAGCATAAAATAAGTACAGGAATAAGCATGATGAATACAAAGGAAAGACAGAGCTGAGCAGAAAAGAGAGTGGTAAGGTTGGACAGATAAGTTGGAGCCTCATTGTTGAGAGTATTGATAATAAGGCCAAACTATCTGGTCTTGATGTAGAAGTCAATGTGGGGCATATTCAGGCTTGTAGGTATATTAAGGAATTCATCCTGACAGCACTAAGTAAAATGGACTGCAGGCAGGAGAGCCTTGATTCTAGAAAAAGAGTGAAGTGGCAGTGGCAATAATTCAGATATGGATTTGGGTATATTCTGGACTAGCATACTGGGAATGAAGAGAGAGAAATGTAATTATTTAATGACAAGTTTGATAGTGAGATGAAAAAGAGAAATGCCTCAAAGATGATCCCTGAATTTTAAATTTCAAAATGGAGGTCATTTTGGAAATTAAAAATCAGAAGGCCAGTCTGGAAATGGACAAGAATGGGAAACATGGAAAGGAATTTTGACTTGTTTATAATGAGGAATGCCTAAAATGTTTAGCTTAAGAAAAATTACATAGTTTACTCTGCTAAATTACAAACAATTGTTTTCATCATCTCCCTTACTGTCTCCTAGACACTCAGACTCAATTAGCAAGAGTTCCACAGTTAATGACAAGACAATGTTTGGAATTATAAAGTCCTGGGTCATGTGAGGATATTGAAATCCCACTATGGCCCCACAGGTACTTAACTAGACTTGTTAAAGCCTTTGAGATGCTTGAGGCCTCTAAAGTTGCACCTCAAGTTGTTTTTCTTTTTTATTTTATTTGACTTTTACCTAGACGTAGGGACACCTTTTGTTTCTGGCCTATCAGGGAACAGCAGAGATGACAAGTAGCTCCTCAGCCAGATGGCATAATACCTAGGTGAAGAGGGAAAAGAGTTCCATAGAGGGGTCTCCATTACGTTGTGAAATTTGAAAAAAGCCCTTCAGACTCAAGCCTCTGGGGATATTCCATCCCAGAATGGATGAGATGAGTAAAGAGGAAAACTTGTTGGTTGTTTTTATTATTTTTTCCTCACATCAAAAAGAACAGTTTTATCAGCCAAGGGACATACACATTGGATGGGGATCTTGAGTAAAAATCCAAAGGTGTGTCAGACATGGCTATTTTCATATTCCAGTGTTACATCTTCTGTAAAATAAGGCAATTTGTCACTGAATTGAGGTGAAGTGCTTCTGACCTTTTGAGCAGACAAGCACAATCTTTTCCCCCCAACTCTCATTTTCAAAATACTGGGATCTATATCTAGAATCATGTTTTGGAAAAATAACATTCAGGATTTTTAAGCAAAGCACAGAGCCAATCTCAACAGAATCACAAACAATCAAACCAAAACACACAACCAAGCCATTGCATTGTTCTAATTTTAGTGATGTTAATAAGATATGAACTTTGAACTGCAGGTGGCTGAGTGATGTTGCTATGCAACTTTGCTTTTCATATATGAGACTGGTCTTTTTGGGTTAATTCTGCATTTTGCTTAAATCCTTTATTTTGAGCAAGTAGAAGGTTGGGCCTGCCAAATCCAATATTGATAGGTGGGTGAGACAGTTACAGGTGTACACATTATTTGGTATTCTTTTTTAAGAATCCGCATAGGTATACAACTACATTGTTAAAGCTAAAAAATGACAACATGAAATACAGCAGCCATTTTTCTCTCAAGAAGAGGAGCTTATAAATTTACTTGGTCCAAAGTATCTCCTGCTTCAGCAGTACATCAAACTGTGCAGTCTCATCAGTCTGAATCAATTAGAAATTACTCACAAAGTAAATTACACTGAAAAATTTTGATTTGTTACCACAGTTTGTTACCTCTCTTCAATCTTAAACGACTAAAAGCAAAAAGTAATAATGTGACAGTGATAGTAAAACATAACTTTTATTGAGATTGATGATAACCTGTTTGCTACAATATTTGCTTTTAATAATTTAATATTTCAAGCACTGTAGAGAGAGTCATAAATATTTGATTATGAAGCTTCTACAATTTATATAACTTTGGTTTGAACTGGTTCTTGATGTTTTGAATATACCTATATCATTTAAAAAAAATCCCACAAACAATGTGGCTTTCACTCTTAAATTAGTTCCTTAATTGAATCCCTCCAATTGAGTATACATTCCTTATGCGTTGCATGCACTAAGCATTTGCTGAAGTAAATTGATGAATGACAGCTCCCTTTTTCAAAATCTAATTGAATAATTGGGGGCTGGACATTAGCTTTCATCTTCACAGAGGTTTTTGGAAAGTTTCCTTTCACTGGCAGCAATAAGGTACAGTTGTGATTATTTGACAATATCTGGAGTTATTGGCAAGAAATGAGAGCTGTAAAGGGAAATGAAAAAGATACCTATATTTAGTGAATTATATCATGAATATCAGTAAGTTGACCTGTTTGCAAATCTACTGTAGCTAATTCTAATTTCCAATTGGCGGTTTCTTTCTGAGCACTGAATTGGGCAATCCAATAAAGTTAACTTACTAGCCATAATTATTCCTCCTGGCTGTCACTTTTTTTTTAACTTTATAAATTTTTTATTTTCACCAGTGTCACTTGCCATATTTTTTTCATTTTTTTGATCTTTAAGTTGTTTTTTATCTTTAAGTTCTGGGATACATGTGCAGAATGTGCAGGTTTGTTACATATGTATACATGTGCCATGGTGGTTTGCTGCACCCATCAACCCGTCATCTACATTAGGTATTTCTCCTAATGCTATCCCTCCTCTACTCCCCCAACACCTGACAGGCCCCAGCGTGTGATGTTCCCCTCCCTGTGCCCATGTGTTCTCATTGTTCGACTCCCACTTATGAGTGAGAACATGTGGTGTTTGGTTTTCTGGCTGTCACTTCTACCCATAGATTAGTAGACTCCACTATTTCCACTGTGCTGCTTGCCTTATATTATGAAATTTACACATTCAAGATATTATCTGCAGTCTTGTTACCAAAATGTAGTTGTGTCCAAAATGTAGTTGTAGCCCTGGGTATATCTTGACAGGTTTTAATACACTTAAATTAATTTGAAATTCCAAACCCAGCTGAAATATTTCTGTAACATGTAATTTCTTACAGTATAAAAGTAATATGCTTGAGAGTTCATGGAACACAGAGAAATATCAGCAGTGTGGTAGTGGATAATGTTTGTATGAATTTTCAAAAGAAGTAAAAGCAGATTTCATGTTCAGTATTGATTTCCATTGCCATATATTAAAATTAATTTATTAAACAGAGAAGAGTGATTACTAGAACCAAAATACATTGACTTAAGTAACTACATGCCAAGCTTACAGCGTTTTCTTTTGTGTTAGGTTTGCCAGACTTAAATTTAGTCTTGATTTTAGTAACTTAGTGAAAAGGATTGAGTTACATGGGCTGGATAATGCTGGGATTACTCCACTCAAAAATAATTAATGTATTGTTACTAAAGGCCACGTTTTAGAAACATTCCTCATAAGCTTTGTATCTGATCTCATTAGATTGGACTTTTAAAATATGAAGACCATAATGCAAACATGTATGTAAATTACTCTTACATAGACAATCCTAGTGTGATGAATACTGGAATTTAGCATTTGAGTGTCATATTTTCAGAAAGGATTGAGCTCAGAGGAAGATGAGTAACCTGCTGCTAAAAATGACATGTTGTCTAAGGAACTTAATGGAAGGAAGTTTTGCCTAGAGAAGAGAAATTTTGGGAACAGAGTATGATATGTCTTTCCCATACTTCAAATCACTTTTATTTTGTGGTAGATTTAGATTTATTCCACATTGCTAAGAAGAAAAAAAAAACAGGGGGAGGATAGATAAATAGGTTGAAGATCTGAAATTACAGGGAATTAGATTTCAGTTGAGGGGATTCTGACATTGGGTGGGTAGGTATTTAGCCTGGATCAATTCTGAGATCACTTTTGTCTCTCAAATTGTACTAAGTTAGATCACGCTTATTTTGAAATGTGCCCTGCCATTCCTGACTCTTACTTTAGTCTTAATTGAAGGAAACAAATATTTTAGCATAATATAACATCAATATAAGTGATTTTGCATATGTAATATGTGTTCTTGACAAAGGCATCAATCCTAAGTATATGTCAATTTTCAGTTGTGGCTATAATAAAGATTAAAGAATAGCGAACAAAAAAACAGGCAAGAAAATTAATGAAGTAAAGGTCTTATAGGCAGGTAAGTAAGTGACAAATATAG
This sequence comes from Pan paniscus, assembly GCF_029289425.2. NCBI lineage: Eukaryota > Metazoa > Chordata > Mammalia > Primates > Hominidae > Pan > Pan paniscus. Next base: position 99,309,360 of record NC_073272.2, on the reverse strand, counting down.
GCTTTTTTTTCTATACTTAAGTTCTGGGGTACATGTGCTAAATGTGCAGGTTTTTTACATAGATATACACATGCCGTGGTGGTTTGCTGCACCCATCAACCCGTTATCTACATTAGATATTTATCCTAATGCTATCCCTCCCTTAGCCCCCCACCCCCTGACGGGCCCCGATGTGTATAGTTCTAAAAAAGCATATGAATAATGAGTCATGAGTGACTTGAGGGCATGAAACTGGGATAATTCAATGAAAAATGTGTCAGAATTAATTTGAAGTTCCTTGCTTCTGTCTAGCAGGCTAGGGGATTCCATCTGACTCTGTTGAATAGCTCATTTTGCTTTAAAGATATTCTTATGACTAAAGCACAATGCAGAGTGCAGCACACACCTTAGAAGTCATTTGCTCACCTATGTTTTTCCAATTAGCACAGTATTTCAATTGGAGTTTAGCCTATTTTCCACTTTGAGACAATAAAGGGGAAAGGAGGCTGAAATTCCAAATGGAATTCTAGCTAAGGACTTCAATAGAAGGGTCAGAATTGGATCATATTTTATTTGAAAAAAAAAAGGTTTTTTAACTACAATTCATGAATTTACCTATACATTTTATACAACCCAAATGTATTTTTTTTTCTTTTCTTATTATCCTTGTGCTTCTTACACCATGATACTTCTCCAATATGGTGTCACTGGTCAACAACTTAATAAGGTTTCAATGTGAGGGAGTTACACAATAGTGTGAATTACTATCACTGTTGAAAAAAGTAATTATATTTCTCCAAGTGTTACCATATATTAAAGTTACAAAAGGAGACATTTAGAATGCAGGCCAGGTGTGCCTCTTTACCTTCCCTCTTTACCTTCCATCATGATTGTAAGCTTCCTGAGGTCCTCAGGGAAAGCTGAGCAGATGTCGGCACTATGCTTCCTGTACAGCCTACAGAACCTTGAGCCAATTAAAACTCTTTTCTTTATAAGTTACTCATCCTCAGTTATTTCTTTATAGCAAAGCAAGAATGGCCTAGTATGGTCTGTTTGGAATGTGTTGAAAAGAGAATGTGAAGGGAGAAATTCAATAACAAATGTAGACAACTCTTTCAGGGAACTTTGTTACTAAGGGGAGCAGAGAAGTGGGACTATAACTGGTAATGAATGTAGGGTGAAGAGAGAATTCTAAAATACATATTTTCAAGAAGGGAGGAACAAAAACATAAGATAATAATAAAAGCATGCTGATGGGAATTGTCCATTAGAGAGGAAAAATTAGACTACATTGAACATAGATGATTAATTTTTGACACAGAGTTCCTGAGTAGGCAAGAGGAACACAAAAGGAGGCATCGAACGTAAATAAAAGTGTGGATAGTTCATCCAAGGTATCATTTGGGATAGCAGAATATTAATAATTCTGATGCAAGATTTTGACCTTTGGAATTTCAAGTCCTCTGGAAAGCTGTGTAGGAAATATTTTGGAGCAAGGAGCCTTGCAGCAACCCTCAGATCTTACCACGTTCAAAAAGTAGACCAGATCTTCCATTAAAGCATTGGGTAACATTGGATTTTGGCGTATAACTTGCTGAACCTCAGTTTCATCCAGAAAATGAGGGATCTATCTCTAAGATACTTTTCATCTCTAGTAGTTTGTGTTGGTATAGTGTCAGTGGCTTTGTTTGAATAGCTGAAAAACACTTTTTATCCTCCCTGAAATCTTTATTCATATTTTGACATGGTGTATGGCCTTAGGCGAGTGACCCCTAAATCAACCATAGTTAATTATTGGAAGGAGGCCTGCTTTATAGACAGAGAGGCAGAAGCAGAGAGAGGCAGACAGACAGACACACGTGCACACACACATATATACATACACATACACGCACACAAACTTTCCTAAACATCTCTCTTACGTAAAACAAAGGAGAGAGACAGAGAGAGTAATAACTATTTTCCCCTCACTACTTCATAGCAATATAGGATAGATATTTGAGAAAGAACTTAAAGAGATGCATGAAATGCATTTAGAGATATTTTATTGCATTTTTAAAAATACTTGGAAACTGTTAACTGCATGGAAAATTTGCATGCCATCTAGTCCTTTGTCTCTGCACACAGTTTTTATCTTAATTCAGAATTTCTTCTTTTTTGTATTATTTCATGGTCAGTTTTCTTTTCCTCATGAAATTGACCTATACTTATGTCCATGCTTAATTGCTGTCCTAAGGAATGTATTCTAAACTCTATTATCCTTCATATGAAGTAGTTCAGCTTTTGTTTGTTTACTCCAAGACTTATAATATTATATGTAATCCCTAGAGACAATGAATACCCTCAACTCTCTTCACAGTGTAGCTCCAAGCTACTTTTATAATCATTTCCATAATTTCAGACTCTCCACTAAGGATTCTTGATGCATCCTCTTTTCTGTGTTAAACAAATTTATTGGTCCAAATTCTCACCCTAAATCTATGGGAGAATTGTTAGGATGTGATCTTGCCTGTTTTCTTTTAACCTTTCCATTGAACCCAAGCTTGAGATGTTAACATCAAGGGCTATCACTTTTCTGAGACTAGAATTGGTTTGCTTCACATGTAATACTGAAGACGAGGAAAAAGGAAAGAAAATCTCAGTTAACTGCAGGCAGAGCAGAAGAAGATGCCAGGTACACTTGAAGGACTTCTCAGATCTATTGCTAGGTCCTTCTCAAAGTAAACACTGCTGACCTTGAGATTTCTCGCTATTATTCTTTTCTCAGAGAATTCATTAAGTGGTGCCATTAAAACCTGACCGCTGTGCTTATCATTGTTGTTACTGTGATGGCAATAGAATTCAGTATCCTGCTGTCCGAAGCAAAAGGCAGGTGACAGGACCCCTGAAGTTTGAGAAACATTTGCAGTCTAGTGGTCTGACAAAATGAAGCGGGAGAACTGACAATGGTTAAAAGAAATTTTACATGTAGTTAGTTATGGAAGGGGGTACAAAGTCATGTTTATTCCCTGATCTTTGGAAACCAGTAGTGATATGGCCAGCTTCTGAAACAGAAAGTTTATATCTTAAACCTGAACGAAGGATGCATAGATCATTCTAATTCCGGAATTTTATTATACTATCTTACAAGAAAGAATAGTCATAACCACTTACTTATGGTCTGGCTAATTTCTAAAATAATAAAATAAGATGTTAGCCAAAAGACATTTCTTTCCAAGTCAAATAATTAATTTGTATGTTCAAAAATACTTATCAAATAGCGTTAAATTCAAATGAGTAAGGTAAATCTGCAGAACTGAGAAAATTTCATAGTACTTTGGTTGATGAAGAAAGCAATTTCTGCAGCACAAAATAGTACAATCCTATTTGTAAAAAAAGGATATAGATGTGTATATGTGCATGTATACATATTTGTGTGGATAAAAATAGAGAAAACACTTTAAAGATACTGGATCATTCACAGTGGCCATCTCCTGGGAATAGAATTGGGATTAGGAAAGGGGATGATTCATTTTTAAAATACATTTCCAGACAAAAATCTCAAAACAAAATGGGTGAGATTGCAGTTGGTCATTATTTTGCAGTTTTCTATATTTTATACATTTTCTACAAGATACATGTTACACCTTTGTAATTAATAAAATAATGAATTATACTAAATATAAGTATTTATTGAGAACCTATTATCTTAGGTACCAAGGTTACAGAAGGAAGAAAGTGAAGGATATAAAAAGGAATGGAAGTAGCACTAGTGTGAAGAAATTTACTGTAGACAAACATCGGTTGTGTGGGGGAAGGGTAAACCCAAGCCTCCAAAGCAGGGATTGGGAGCTAGAAGCCTCAATATTTTGATACATTTAGGGTAAATGTAGACACAAAGGCATCTTTTCTCAGAAGAAATTAACAAACTTTTTTATTTTTTGTTTTCATTTCTTCTGAAAAGAAAAACCATGGGATACATGTGCAGAACGTGCAGGTTTGTTACATAAGCATACATGTGCCACGGTGGTTTGCTGCACCTATTGACCCATCCTCTAAGTTCCCTCCCTTCCCCCCAGCCCCACAACAGGCCCTGGTGTGTGTTCTCATTGTTCAGTTCCCACTTATGAGTGAGAATATGTAGCATTTGGTTGTCTGTTCCTGTGTTAGTTTGCTGAGGATGATGGCTTCCAGCTTCATCCAGGTCCCTGCAAAGGACATAATCTAATTCCTTTTTAGGGCTGCATAGTATTCCATGGTGTATATGTACCACATTTTCTTTATCCAGTCTATCATTGATGGGTATTTGGGTTGGTTCCATGCCTTTGTTATTGTAAATAGTGCTGCAATAAACATACGTATGCATGTGTCTTAATAGTAGAATGATTTATATTCCTTTGAGTACATACCCAATAACGGGATTGCTGGGTCAAATGGTATTTCTGGTTCTAGATCCTTGAGGAATCGCTATACTGTCTTCCACATTGGTTCAAGCATTCCTTTACATGAACAATAGGCAAGTAGAGCGCCAAATCATGAATGAACTCCCATTCACAATTGCCATAAAGAGAATAAAATACCTGTGAATATAGCTAACAAGGGATGTGAAGGACCTCTTCAAGGAGAACTACAAACCACTTCTCAAGGAATTAAGAGAGGACACAAACAAATAGCAAAACTTTTCATCCTCATGGATAGGAAGAATCAATATCGTGAAAATGGTCATACTGCCCAAAGCCCAAAGTAATTTATAGATTCAATGCTATTCCCATCAAACTACCATTGATGTTCTTCACAAAAAAACAAAACAAAACAAAAAAACTACCTTAAATTTCTTATGGAATCAAAGAAGACCAGGTAAAGCAAAGACAATACTAAGAAAAAAAAAAAGCCAGAGGCATCATGCTACCTGACTTCAAACTATACTCCAAGGCTACAGTAACCAAAACAGCATGGTACTGGTACCAAAACAGACATATAGACCAATGGAACAGAGTAGAGACCTCAGAAATAATACCACACATCTACAAGCATCTGATGTTCAACAATCCTAACAAAAACAAGCAATGGGGAAAGGATCTCCTATTCAATAAATGGTTCTGGGAAAACTGGCTAGCCATATGCAGAAAACTGAAACTGAACCCCTTACTTACACTTTACACAATAATTAACTCAATACAGATTACAGATTTCAATGTAAAAGCTAAAACCATAAAAACCCTAGGAGCAAACCTAGGCAATACTATTCAGGACATATGAATGGGCAAAGACTTCATGAAGAAAACACCAGAAGCAATTGCAACAAAAGCAAAAATTGATAAATGGGATCTAATTAAACTAAAGAGATTCTGCATAGCAAAAGAAACTATCATCAGAGTGAACAGGCAACCTACAAAATGGGAGAAAATTTTTGCAATCCACCCATCTGACAAACGTCTAATATCCAGATTTTACAAGAAACATAAACAAATTTACAAGAAAAAAGCAAACCACCCCATCAAACAGTGGGCAAAGGATATGAACAGACACTTTTCAAAAGAAGAAATTTATACGATCAACAAACATGAAAAAAAGCTCAACATCACTGATCATCAGAGAAATGCAAATCAAAACCACAATGAGATACCATCTCACGCCTGTCAGAATGGCAATTATTAAAAAGTCAAGAAATGATAGATGCTGGCATGGATATGGAGAAATAGGAATTATTGGTGGGAAAGTAGACAAACTTTTTATGCAATCAATTTTTATATCAATAAGATGTAAAGGCTGATGACAATTATATTAAATTATAAATCTGTGAAAGTTTTCTGAAGAAAACTAGAATACTTACACATTCAGTGTGTTTTATTCTACTGATCTGCTCTGACATAGATCCAAATCTTAAACTGGTCCCTTTGGATAGACCACAGGTGTCCAGGATACTGAAATTATATGCAAACTATTGTTTTATATGGTAAGAAGGTAACCAGTTTTCATCTTATTCTCAAAGAGATCCCTAAAATAATATTTTTAACCTTGTGGAATGCTGGCCATCTACAACTGCATGTATTATATTTACAGATTGTCTTCAACTAAATAAGAATCTCAAGATGGGACCTGGGGATAAAAATCACTGATCCAGAGGCATTAAGAGCTGCACTTTCTTTAGGCCCCCTTTGAATGTTTAGTTGTTTTACTTAGGCTTTGAGTCAGAATTGGAAAGAAAATAATTCAAATATTAGAACCCTAATGAACTCTATTTTAACATGGGTCAAATATTTCTCACGAAGCTTTTGGCACAGATACTAATTCTACGTTAGTTAATGACAGCTGATTGATAAAATGAGTGGGAAGCTGGGTCCTCTTGGGAATAAACCCATAGAAACACCTCCAAGAAATGAATTTGTAGCTACAGAGTCCAAAGAGCTTAGGGATTCCACATGCTACACACTTGGAAAATATGATTTGTGGCTAATCTTACTTTTTCAGTAGTCTAGAAATGCTTACACATTTCACCCATCTGTATTTCACCCATCTGTGATGTTATTTTAACCTAAAATTTTGAGATGTTCCCAGATGCGTGGGCCAGACTGAGTACGAGACTGTCACTGCACTCCTTTAATCTCTCTTTCGCAATTAGAGGCATGTCTGTTATTTTGCAAATGAAATGAAAATCTATTAAGGACATATGTATTTCCATTGCACTACTTACTCTGATATTTTTAATAGAAAACAAGTTTATTAACATCCATATCTCATATATACATGAAAGACATCCAGTGATGAGTAATTTGTTTTTTTTTTTTAACTTTTATTTTAGGTTTGGGGGCATGATGCAGGTTTGTTATATAGGTAAACTCATGTCATGGGGGTTTGTTGTACAGATTATTTTATCACCCAGCTATTAAGCCTGGTACTTAATAGTTATCTTTTCTGCTCCTCTCCCTCCTCACATTCCCTACCCTCAAGTAGACCCCAGTGCTGCTGTCCCCTTCTTTGTGTTCATGAGTTCTCAACATTTAGCTCCCAATCATAAGTGAGAACAGTGGTATTTGGTTTTCTATTCCTGCATTAGTTTGCTGTTGGGAACAGGCCCCCCAAAATCTGGCCATAAACTGGCCCCAAAACTGGCCATAAACAAAATCTCTGCAGCACTGTGACATGTTCATGATGGCCATAATGCCCATACTGGAAGGTTGTGGGTTTACCGGAATGAGGGCAAGGAACACCTGGCCCACCCAGAGCGGAAAACCACTTAAAGGCGTTCTTAAACCACAAACAATAGCATGAGCGATCTGTGCCTTAAGGACATGCTCCTGCTGCAGATAACTAGCCCAACCCATCCCTTTATTTCAGCCCATCCCTTCGTTTCCCATAAGGGATACTTTCAGTTGAGTATCTGAGTCTAATATCTATAGAAACAATACTAATGACTGGCTTGCTGTTAATAAATATGTGGGTAAATCTCTGTTCAAGGCTCTCAGCTCTGAAGGCTGTGAGACCCCTGATTTCCCACTTCACACCTCTATATTTGTGTGTGTGTGTCTTTAATTCCTCTAGCGCTGCTGGGTTAGGGTGTCCCCGACCGAGCTGGTCTCAGCAGTTTGCTAAGGATAATGGCCTCCACCTCTATCCATGTTCCTGCAAAAGACGTAATCTCATCTTTTTTATGGCTACATAGTATTCCATGGTGTTTATGTACCACATTTTCTTTATCTAATCCCTCATTGATGACATTTAAGTTGATGCCATGGCTTTGCTAATGTGAATAATGCTACAGTGAAAATTTGCATGCATGTGCCTTTATGGTAGAATGATTTATATTCCTTTGAGTATATGCCCAGTAATGGTATTGCTGGGTTGAATGGTAGTTTTCTCTTTAGCTCTTTGAGGAATTGCCATACTGCTTTCCACAGTGGTTGAACAAATTTACACCCCTGCCAACAGTGTGTGTTTCCTTTTCTCTGCAACCTCACCAGTATCTGTCATTTTTTGACTTTTTAATAACAGCCATATCTGACTGGTGTGAGATGGTATTTATTATGGTTTTGATTTGCATTTCCCTGATAATCAGTGACATTGAGCTTTTTTTCACATACTTATTGGCCACGTGTATGTCTTATTTTAAAGATGTCTGTTCATGTCCTTTGCCCACTTTTTAATGAGTTGTTTTTCTAAGTTTGTTTAATTTCTTTATAAATGTTGAATATGAGATCTTTGTGGGAGCCCAGAAATAATGCTGCACATCTACGGCCATCTGATCTTCGACAAAGCTGACAAAAACAAGCAATGGGGAAAAGACTCCCTATTCAATAAGTGGTGCTGGGATAAGTGGCTAGCCATGTGCAGAAAATTAAAACTGGAATACTTCCTTATACCATATACAAAAATCAACTCAAGATGAATTAAAGACTTAAATGTAAAACCCCAAACTATAAAACGCTGGAAGACAACCTAGGCAATACCTTCCTGGACATAGAAACAGGCAAAGATTTCATGACAAAGACACTGAAAGCAATAGCAACAAAAGCAAAACTTGACAAATGGTATCTAATTAACTTAAGAGCTCCTGTACAGCAAAAGAAACTATCAACAGAGTAAAAAGACAACATACACAATGGGATAAAATATTTGCAAACTAATTACTTTCATATTAAGGGTGCCTGCTCTTGAAGGTACTTGATTTTATTGTCAGAATGGGGATGCACAAGAAATAGGAAAAACAATCTCAAGTTATAGAAAGTGATTCTGGTTTTGAGGTACTTCATAGAAGTGAAATATGTATCTTTGAATGGTATGTACACATATCAAATATGTATCTTTGAATGGTATGTATATAGGGATAGCAGAGTATGATTTTAATGGATGAGGTAGGTCAAGATTTTCAAATCTGACTAATTGCCTGAAGCAAAAATTATTCTTTAGTAGATGCCATATTCAACTTTCTCTTGCAATCCTGTAGGGAATATCTGAGTGGTCTGAGTCTTAATGTAGCAATACTCAAGTTCTTACAAGATGCTTAACTCATAGCAATGTTGAATCTTCCCTTTATTTTTTGATATGCCTAAGTGTTTACCATTGTGTCACAGCGTAATGTGAGGAAAATGTTATACACGGTCATACTAGCACCATTAATCATCTCTGATGAATGTATTGTTTCCTCAGTGTCCTACAGTGGTTAGGAGATGCGTATACTGGTCCAGCTCATTAAACAGTTGACAATGTTTTTGAGATACTTTTCAAGTCCATTTGCCATTTTATTAAACACACTCCTGTTTAGTTTTTTGTTGCTTCACCTGGAATTGTAACTGTTTGGATAAAGTTATTTCTTTTTTTTAAAAAAAAATTTTACTTTAAGTTCTGGGATAGATGTGCAGAACGTGCAGGTTTGTTACATAGGTATATATGTGCCATGGTGGTTTGCTGCACCTTTCAACGCGTCATCTAGGTTTTAAGCCCCGCATGCATTAGGCATTTGTCCTAATACTCTCCCTCCCCTTGACCCCACCCCCCAACACACCCCAGTGTGTGATGTCCCCTCCCTGTGTCCATGTGTTCTCATTGTTCAACTCCCACTTATAAGTGAGAACATGGGGTGTTTGGTTTTCCTGTGTTAGTTTGCTGAGAATGATGGTTTCCAGCTTCATCCATGTCCCTGGAAAGGACATGAACTCATTCTTTTTTAATGGCTGCCTAGTATTTTATGGTATATATGTGCCACATTTTCTTTTTCCAGTCTATCATTGATGGGCATTTGGGTTGCTTCCAAGTCTTTGCTATTGTAAATAGTGCTACAATAAACATGTGTCTTTATAGTAGAATGATTTATATTCCTTTGGGTATATACCAAGTAATGGGATTGCTGAGTCAAATGGTATTTCTGGTTCTAGATCCTTGAGGAATTGCCACACTCTCTTCCACAATGGTTGAACTAACTTACACTCCCACCAACAGTATAAAAACATTCCAATTTCTCCACAGTCTCACCAGCATCTGTTGTTTCCAGACTTTTTGATGATTGCCATTCTAACTGGTGTGAGATGGTATCTCACTGTGATTTTGATTTGCATTTGCTCTAATGACCAGTGACGATGAGCTTTGTTTCATATGTTTGTTGACCACATAAATGTCTTCTTTTGAGAAGTGTCTGGTCATATCCTTCACCCACTTGTTGATGGGGTTGTTTTTTTCTTGTAAATTTGTTTGAGTTCTTTGTAGATTCTGGATATTAGCCCTTTTTCAGATAGGTAGATTACAAAAATTTTCTCCCATCCTGTAGGTTGCCTATTCACTCTGATGGTAGTTTCTTTTGCTGTGCAGAAGCTTTTTAGTGTAATTAGGTCCCATTTATCAATTTTAGCTTTTGTTGCAATTGCTTTTGGTGTTTGAGTCAAGAAGACTTTTCCCATGCCTATGTATGTCCTGAATGGTATTGCCTAGGTTTTCTTCTAGAGTTTTTATGGTTTTAAGTTTTATATTTAAGTATTTAATCCATCTTGAGTTAATATTTGTATAAGATGTAAGGAAGGGGTCCAGTTTCTGTTTTCTGCATATGGCTAGCCAGTTATCCCAGCACCATTTATTAAATAGGGAATGCTTTCCTTGTTGTTTGTTTTTGTCAAGTTTGTGTAATGCCAGATGTTTGTAGATGTGTGGTGTTATTTCTGAGGTCTCTGTTCTGTTCTATTGGTCTACGTATCTGTGCTCATGGATAGGAAGAATCAGTATTGTGAACATGGCCATACTGCCCAAAGTAATTTATAGATTCAATGCTATTCCCATCAAGCTACCATTGACTTTCTTTGTAAAATTAGAAAAAACTACTTTAAATTTCATATGGAACCAAAAAACAGCCCATATAGCCAAGAGAATCCTAAGCAAAAAGAACAAAGCTGGAGGCATCACACTTCCTGAGTTCAAGCTATACTACAAGGGTACAATAACCAAAACAGCATGGTACTGGTACCAAAATGGATTAAGCTATTTTTACCTATGTATCTTCATGTTAGATCAACATATTCATTTTCTAGAAATAAGAATCCGTTACCAGGTCCTGTGAAATGAGAGATGCGTGTACTCCAGCTGGAGGTTATGGGGAAGGAGGAGGCTCTAATAGATGCTACAGTGCTTTTCAGTTTAGTCTTGTGAGTCCATTTTACTTCAAATGTCCCCCCCTTTTGGGATCTTTAAGCTGCTGTGTCAAACATCAAAGCAACCTTTTCTACTTTATACTTTGTGAGTGAGTTTGAGTATTAGCATTCATTTTTTCTAAATTTGCTCCCATTATCCTTTGGTTAATTATAAAACTGTGAGGAAATAATACAGCTAAGTATCACCCAAAGTAAAATAATGTGCCAAGATTCAGGGAGACAAATTTATATCAGAAGTTATCTAGTGTAAAAGATGAATAAATGAACTTTTCCTCTTTATCTTTCCCAATTTTGTTAGTTATAATATTAATATGATAACCTCAAAGCTCATGAACTTGTATTCTATTCATAACTACATTTAGGATATGCTAAATATATGTAATAAATACTGTGTTGTATAAAATTGAACATTTTCCTTTAGATGTATCATATTAAAGTACTGTTGCATCTTCAAATATTATTGTGTATTGGGACCATTCTGGAGAGCAGAGAAACAAATCTGTAATTTTACAGTGAAAGTCAATAGAAAAATGGGATTATACGTAAATTCATTTACAAGCAACTTTCAATGTTTTACTCTTAATGAAAATACTAATCTTATTTATTAAGCATAGTACCTTACCTAGACAGACAATAACTCTACATTTCTGTTACAATTTTTTTCTAACATTTTGACCATATATTTCTAATGGGAGAATCAGAATATGAACAACACTGTTTTACAGTGCTCATAATTTACTATTACATTTTTACTATAAACATAGCCAAGAAAAAATCTGTTGAAGCACATGAACCCTAGCAAAATCTGTTACTGACTGAAAAAATGGACATCTGAGCATTCAGACTCAGTGGGCTTAAAATTGGCTGATCCGAATTCAAACTGTAGTGTCAGTTGAGGCATCACTTCATTAAGCTGCAATGCCATCTTCTAATAATACTCATTAATGTTGGAATAGACCTTTTAAACTACAAAGTATTTTGTAAAAATAAACCCATCTTCCTATCACCATGAAACCAAAATTGAGTTACAACTTGTATTCCCATTTTACAGAGAGAGAGAGAGGGGGAAACAGAGTGTGTATTCATGTCCAGATAGAGTAGTTAAATAATTTTGAAGAGAGTTAAAGGTCATTAATAACTTTGAAAAGACTAACAAACAAGGTTAAGCAGTACTTGGATTCACAATAGCTCCATTTAGTGGTGGTCCATTTAAATTCCCATGATATTAAGACACTTGGGAAGCTTTGTACATCAGGTTTCTGGGAACATTTATTTTTTCCAGGGATATCATAGGGGACAGAGATATAGGAACAGAGCTTAAGCCAAGGCACAGGTAGGTTCATTTGGACTCCATTGCATCCACCTGGATGAATGCCACATGGTAATAATGCTATCTCACACTTGCATTGTTTGGAGCATATACATATTAAACATATTATATTATTGTGCTTTTATACACATTATTTCATTTTATCTGCACAATGGGTAAGTACTTGAATGCCACCTAAATATGGTTAGAAAGCTCAGTAAAGAAGCACCACTTAAATATACAAAATAATTTGGAGAGAAGCAAACATTGTTGAACTTAGTGATGTTTGAAACAATCTGTCAATTACTGAATTCTAAGCAGTTTTGTAATAAAATAAAATCATAATAAATTAAAATGCTTTATGAATGTAGATATAACCTGAGAAACATTATTCTGCACATAGTTGGCATCTTCCTGTAGAACAATCACAAGGGCCTAAATCAAGAATGTACCAGGTGCTACTTAATACTAATATTTCCTGGTGGAGGGTTAATTTCCAGGTGTATGGATTTTGTTCTTTACGCTAGGTAGTTTATATTTCTTTCTAGATATTAACTCTCTATATTAATTTAGTCAAATTAATCAAAACCATAATAGCATCTTAAGGCAAGTAGATTTTCCCAATCAATCCTTAATAAAAGAACTGCAGTATGTAATAGGGTTTAGCAACTGCATCACACACACTGAAGGGAGGATAGGTGTGAAAGGGTGAACTTGGTAGAGGTGAAAGAGAAAGTTAACAGATAGTATGTTTTCTTATTATGATGCCGGGCAATAATTGAACAGCTCTTTCATTTTATTTTCGTATTTTATATTTGTACAGATTAGCAGCTCAGAGCCTTTTAAAAGTTGACTAAAGAAGAGTGCACACTATTGAGGAGAAAGGAGCTTCTTGTCTTCAAGTCTGAAATCCTTCTTTAAAATGTGAAAAACAGCAATTATTTTACACGGTTACGTTGAAACCAGGGTTCAGTCATGTCCAACCATCTGAATTCCGTGGGTATGAAAAACTGAATTGGAAAATATATAGATAAGACTGCTTAGCATTTGTTTCTAGGCTAGAAAACCAATGTCTCCGTATCTCTTTGTCTTCTTCCCCCCCACTTCCCCCACCCCCCGGCCCACACAAACACACACACCCCTATGTCCCTAGGTGAATTCTTTTCATAGAGGGAGATCTTTCTTGTCAGAGTGATCAGCATGTGCCAGGCCAACAATGTACATCTTGCAGTATTTCCTTTCAGGCCAGATTATAACCAGAAGTCAAATCCACCAAGGGCACTTGCCTTACATGCTCTTCAAAGAATCTGCTTTACATTCCTCTTGAAAACTAGAACAAGACAAGGATGCCTTCTGTCACCACTCCTACCACTCCTATTCAACGTAGTACTAGAAGTCCTGGCCAGAACAATCAGGCAAGAGAAAGAAATAGAAGGCATCCAAATAGGAAGAAAGGGAGTCAAACCATCCCTGTTTGCAGATGATACAATTCCCTAACTACAAAACCCAATAGTCTCTACCAAAAGCTTCCTTGAATTGAAAAACAACTTCTTCAGCAAAGTTTCAGGACACAAAGTCAATATACAAAAATCAGCAGCATTCCCATTCACCAACAACATACAAGCTGAGAACCAAATTGGGAAGGGAATCCCATTCACAAAGCCCACAAAAAAATAAAATACCTAGGAATACAGCTAACCAGGAAGGTCAAAGATCTATACAATGAGAATTACAAAACACTGCTCAAAGAAATCAGAAATTACACAAACAAATGGAAAAACATTTCATGCTCATGAATAGGAAGAATCAGTATGAAAATGGCCATATTGCCCAAAGCAATTTACAGATTCAATGCTATTCCCATTAAACTACCAATGACATTCTTCACAGAACTAGAATAAACTATTACAAAATTCATATAATCAAAACAGAGCCTGAATAGGCAAGACAATTCTAAGCAAAAAGACAAAACTGGGAGCATAACATTACCCAACTTCAAACTATACTACAGGGCTACAGTAACCAAAACAGCACGTTACTGGTACAAAATAAAACACATAGACAAATGGAACAGAATAGAAAGCCCAGAAATAATGCTGCACACATACAGTAATCTGATCTTCAATAAAGTTGCCAAAAACAAGCGATGAGGAAAGGACTCCCCATTCAATAAATGGTGAGAGGATAACTGGATATCCATATGCAGAATATTGAAACTGGGCCCATACCTTAAACCACATATGAAAATTAACTCAAGATAGAACAAAGACTTAAACATAAAACCCAAAACTAAAAAAAAAAAAAAAAAAAAAAAAAAAAAAAGAAATACCATACCATTCTGGACATAGGACCTGGCAAAGCTTTTGTGATTATGTCACCAAAATAATGGCAACAAAAAACAAAGATTGAGAAATGAGACCTAATTAAACTAGAGAGCTTCTGTACAGCAAAAGAAACTATGACAAGAGTAAACAGACAACCTATAGAATGGAAGACAACATGTGCAAACTGCGCATCCAACAAAGGTCTAATATTGAGAATCCATAAGGAACATGAAATTCACAAGCAAAATAAAGCAACCCCATTAAAAAGTGGGCAAGGACATGAACAGACACTTCTCAAAAGAAGACATCATGTGGCCAAGAAGCATATGAAAAAACGAAATTAAATAAAGAGCCTGAATAGGCAAGGCAATAATAATCACTATTCATCAAAGAAATGCAAATCAAAACTACAGCGAGATACCATCTCACGTCAGTCAGAACTACTATAACACGCTGGTGAGGTTGCAGAGAAAGGGGAACATTTATATGCTGCTGGTGGGAGTGTCAATTAGTTCAATCATTGTGGAAAGCAGTATGGCAATACCTCGAAGAGCTAAAGACAGAACTACCATTCAACCCAGCAACATCATTACTAGGTATATACCCAGAGGAATATAAATCATTCTACCATAAAGATACATGTATGTGAATTTTCATTGCAGCATTATTCACAATATCAAAGGCATAGAATCAATCTAAATGCCCATCAATGACAGATTAGATAAAGAAAATATGTTACATATACACCATGGAACACTATGCAGTCATAAAAACGAATAAGATCATGTCCTTTGCAGCAACATGGATGGAGCTGGAGGCCATTATCCTAAGCAAATTAATGCAGGAACAGAAAAGAAAATACCATATATTTTCACTTATAAGTGGGAGCTAAACAATGAGTACACATGGACAGAAATAAGGGAACAACAGACACAGGGGCCTACTTGAGGGTGGAGGGTGGGAGGAGGGAAAGGATATAAAAACCTGTCTATCAGGTATTATGCATATTACTTAGATGATGATGAAATAATCTGTACACCAAACTCCCATGATAGTTTACCTATATAATAAAACTGTATATGTACCCCTGAACTTAAAAGTAGAAAAACAAAAAATGTGATTTACATCACTGTGATCATACCTAGATATAAGAATCGTTGAAACAGAAGGAAGATACACCAATTGGATTAGGAATAGCTGGCTGGTAGACATGAAGACCTCTTATCTTCTTATAACATTCGCCAGAGCCAGGGTATTTCTTCAGTGGCCTAGGAAGGCACCAGGGTTTGGTGGATGTTTTGGACAGTGATAAAGCCATTAAGATGTCACTGACTATCTTTATGCTCAGACCACATGACCCCACCTTTTTTTTGGTAGAAATTATTGAAATAAAATCAAATATTTACGTAGATTTTACTTAAGCCTGGATGCTATTTTAAGCACACTCTATACATTCTTATAGAATGCTTAGAAGAAGTAAGTCTTTGAGGTAGATGCCTTTATTTATCTACATTTTAGAGATAAGAAACCTGTGACATAACCAGGTTAAGTAACTATATTACCATTATGATTCTTCCCATATTACAATGTGGATCCTCAGTGAGTTATGTCGCACCCTAGATCTTTTCAAGCCTGTGTGGGGACACCACTTCTAGCCATCTCGTGTCAGCTGAACCAAATAAAGAAGAGAGGGAAGGAGCAAGGGAAAGACAGGTGGAGAGAGGAAGGGGCGGCTGAGGATTTGCCACAATATCTGCTTCCATGTACTCCAGGCTTCTCAAGACAGCTTCCAAGAATGAATATAACTCAGCTGCTTGTGACTTAAGTGGGAAGAAAGAGTCAAAATAAGCAGCAAGGGAAAGAGACAAAGAGAAGTAATTCCTCCAACCTTGTAGACTCAATGACATTGCAAAATAATATATTGCACGACCAAATTGCCATAGCTTTGTGCATTTACAGGCCCATAACAAGGGCTACTAGTGCATCCTCATGGCATTGTCACTTATTACCACTTAGAATCCAAGAACCTAGTATACATCGGATAGAGAGAACCCACAATCATAGAAAGACAGGGGTTCGATTCAGATGAGATTTTCCTGACATGAACAATTCAAGATCATAGCTACTTGATTATTTGCCTTCAGGTAATGTCAGTACGTCTGGCAATACAGTCCCTCCAACAGTAGCATTCCAGTCTCTAATTGGCACTGTTATTAGAGTCAAATGCAATTCCTCCCTTTCCTACCTACCCATTTCCCAAACTCAATTTTCAGATACAAAATTTTAAATTGGATTCACAAGTCAGTTTTTGAGCCCCTACTGCATGCCTAGTACTCTGGTAAGTGCTAACATCTGTGATTTAACTCAATAACATGGGTAAGTTGGAATCTACTGTGCTAGTTTTTGGTCCGCAGCCAAAACTGAGCAGAAAAGTTGTCTATATTGAGAAAAAAACTGCTATTCAAGTTCAGAGTCTTATTGGTAAGCTTCCAAGGACTCTGGGTCTAAGCTTTTGTTATTTTGTGTTTAGTTTGCTCAAGTTGATTGTGACTGCTGCAAGCAAGTTGCTTCAGTCCAAACAACGTTTTGGGGCACTAAAGGTGTTATTTTCACTGCTTATTATCAACTTCCAAAAGGATGCCGTAGACAAATGCTGCAGTGATCTCATTAGTTGGTATCTTCTTTGTGCACAGTCCCAGAGTGTTCTGTACTTTCATTATAAGATGTACACATGGAGAGTTGCACAGTACAACACATGCCATGCCTTGGAGAAGAGAAATGATTTAAAGGACTTTTTTGAAGTCCCTTCTTTTGGTGACCTGAAAAATCTTGATCTGTTAGCATTTGAATCTTGGTATAAAAAAATCTAAATCTAATTTGGTCTGTGGGTATTATTTGTGACTTTGACTTTTCCTGGAGTGGAAGTAGAGGCGAGGCTGTGATATAACAACAACACAAATACTAAACTAAAACAAAATAAATAAAAACAATTTATTTAAATATAGTATTAACTATTTAAAAATGAGAAATTATTGGATTTTCAATGCTATGCCAGCAAAGTTATAAGTACCAATTACCTAAAAATTTGTCTTCGACAAAACCATAAAAAATAAATACAAACACACACACACACACACACACTGTATTTCAAAAGTGACATGCATATATAGCTTTGAGATGGTTATTTCTACTCGAGAAGTGATACAGTGAGTATAATGAAAACTGTCAGTGTATTGCTTCTGCTTTATTCAAGGTGAAAATATCACTTTAATCACTTTCATGAAAATGTGATCATTTCTGTTTTCCTGTTCATTTAATATGACTGGGAATTATCATTTGCACTAAATTTTGCATAATGAACATGGAAACTATAAACTAGTATTATGACTAAAGTTTCTCTTAATCCATAATTCCTTTGGAACTACCTATTATATCAATATGAATAACAAAGAACTTTGTGGTTAGTGATCTTAATAAAAGAGTATTTGTCATTTTTCTAATGAGGATTTACTAAATATGATTAACCAAGAAGAGTCAATGACATTTTGTATAGATGGCAGCTCTAACAAATACATTTGTAAATATCATCTTGGCCATCATTAGGTATATTTTAATAACAAAGTTAATAGCTGTCAAATCAAGGTGAATGGGTAATTAGAAATCCTACTCTTACTGAATATAGTTTATTGTCATGTCAGATATTTTTTGGTTGCCCATTTTAGGGATGCATCCCAGCTAGGCCCAAACTAGTCACATGCCAAATATTCAGGGCTTAGATCTGAGAGTGTTGGTAGCCACCATTTAAGAACAGAAATTAAAGACAATTATGCCCAGTGACAAAGCAACATGAATTCAATTTGTCTCTCAAAGACATTGACCATTATTTACAAAAATAAGATAAAATATAGCAACTTGGTATCAGAAATTGAAGTTAAGAACGAATGGGAATACAGCAAAGCTGGACAATCTATAGCCTAGGGCAAATAGTTGAAATAACTGAACATCTGAATAAATATATATATATATATATGAATCATTGGACTTCACACCAAGACACTTAATCTGAATTTTGGTGGAAAAGGGCAGAAGGGGTTAGGGCCAGGCATTAGTATTTTTTTAACTTCTTCTACGTATATTTTAATGGTGAGCCAGGGTTGAGAAACTCTATTATAGAGCTGTGCTTATCAGACTTTAATGTGCACATGAATCACCTGGAAATCTTGTTAAATGCAAATTCTGATTCAGTAAGTCTGAGGTATGGCCAGAGAGTCTGTAATTAACAAAGGCTCAGGTGATGCTGATGATGTAAATCCACAGACCACATTTTGAGTTTCAAATCATAGAGGATATTATCCACCAATGAATGGGTATTTGAAGTAGCAGGTGAAGAAGGGATATTTCATGTATGTAAGAGAAAGAGGAAGGATGTTGAAAGAATGCGAGGGTGCTCTTTTGGGTTCATCTTGATGTGACTTGAATATAGGAGAAGCCCTTTATGACTTTGTTATATTCTAGCTTTAGCTCAAAATTCTGGTGCACGCAAAGGGGCTATTAAATTCTAGAGCAGTTGTTTCAAACTGCTGTTTATTAGAAAGTCCTCTTTAATCAGAGCTCTGCTGGATTCTTTTCTCAAAAAAAAAAAAATCAACACTTTATTATCCCCAAAATAGCAAACAATCACCACTAGAACACGTGAACAGGTTTTCTCAGTGGCCAGAAACACATTGATTTTAAAGTCACTGATGGCTAATTTATTAATGGTTTCTTAAACTTGCTATAAAAACGAAGGTAAAAACACGTGCTCTGCAGAAAGAAAAAGAAAACTCATTTTTTAACAAGGTATCCAAATTTAATCCAAAACACACCTGTGAAAAATGACAGTCCCTGGAGCTCATCCCCCTTGCATGGTGACTTTAGGTAAAATTCTTAAACTGCTCTCTGAGAATTACAAAAAAGAGAAAAGATATTTTTGGTGTTAGGTCATGAATATGCAAAATTATTAATATTTTATAGAAACTCTTTGTAACCCTTGTCTCTCCAGACAGAACTAAAACTTGCATTATTGGCTAGGCATGTTCAAAACCATCTCTACTGTATACATTTATATTTTGGGAATCATGGTTTGGCCATCAGTGTTTTTTTGAGCTATGTGCCTATGCGGCTCAGAAACATAGTCCACTGCTTAAACAAGGTGGCATGGTTTCATGTACAACACAATGCTGATACCTAAACATGTTCTGAGGTTCTACTTGCTGTTTCAGGAGCTGTCAATGTGCATTTGATCAGTCTGACCAAAGAAGAAAGGTCTCTGAGAGTAAAATTTGCTTATTCACTATTTCACTTGACCATAAACCTTTTTTCCAGCAAGTAAACAGTCAGCAGCTACTATCGTGATCTATTATATTATATTATTTGTATCCCTCCCCTGAATATATATGTAAATGAGACAATGTTTGTGAATTGCCTAGATCAGTACTGGGCACACAGTAGGTCAAAAGTATTAAGACTCTATTCTTTCCCCATTAAGATGAAAGCCTAGTTTCCAGTAGTGTGATTTTTGGAAAATTGCTTATTTTAGCCTACGTTTCTTAACTGTAAAATAAGCATATACATATTATACTTTGTAGCTTTTAAAATAAAATGTAAAGAAGTTAACTTAGGCTTAACTCCACAGTTTAGTACCTAAATCACAGCAGGAATTTAATAAATTGTGACAATCAATATCATAATTTCAAATTAGTGGAACTAGAATTTGTAAAATTGAATTTTATTTTTATGTCAAAAACTTATAATCACAATGCATATAATTTTCCAAATGATTTATATACAAGTAGCAGTCACTTTCATAAAATACATACACCTATGTTATCTTCGGATTAAGATTCCAGCAGTTATTTGCAGTGGGATGCTTTTTGCAGTTCTGCTTCTTTTATTTCTATTTCTTTTTATCCCTTAGCCAAAAAGCAGCACAGATGGAAAGACCATTTGAGCATTCTACAATTAGAATAGAATGGTCCTTCTTTCAAGCAATTAATTTTGTACGCATATATTGGTGTACCCTTAATACCTTCTTTTGCTCAGACTGTTTATAGTTGACCCATTTCTGTTCATGTTAGGGAAGCTGCCAGTCATATCTTCTGCCATTCAATATATGTACCCACTTCCAGCCCAAGGAAGACATATAACCATGAATATTATTCTAATACTAAAACTGACTAAGCTTCAGGTTAATGATAGTGATAATAATACCTACCTTTTCAGTTTCAGGAGTAGGTGTAGTATAGTGGTTTAAAAGATCTCTGAAGTCAGATTGCCCAAGTAAAGAATTCCAGATCTGAATTTGCTACCTTTGTGACCAAAGGCAAGTAATCTAATCTCTAATTGCCACTGTTCCTTCAAATATAAAATAATATAGTAATAGTCATTACCACATAGTATGTTATGGGGATTAAATGAATTGTTATATGTATAGTGCTCAACATGTGTTAAGTATTCAACACATTTCAGTTATGATGATGATGAACATGACAATAATCAAACAATTGAGTGGCTCAAAAGAAGCCAAAGGTTTTCTTTAGCACATTGAGCTTTTATAGTTCTATAGAAGGCAATCAAGACTTCTTCTGCTCCATAAATCTCTTTGGTTTGAGATTTGATACTGTTATATTAGGGCAATACCTTCTCTTTCTGCTTCCCTAAAAGGCACTGGTCTTTTAAATTCAGAGATCCATTTCCTTGACAATCAGTGCATTCCAGGCTAGTATACTCTCTGTAACAAATCATTGCAATGAATTTCAGTATTTTGTTGCCAATGGGAATTGCTCTCTTGTTCGTGAGAATATGGACTTTGTTGGCTTTTTATCCTTTCCTAACACTCATGGGAATGTATGAAATACACAAATTCTCTTACCACAGAGTTAACTTTAAAAACATGTAATTAGTACATTTTAAAAAAATCTACTGAGCTAGTATTTTCATGCAGAAAGTAATATTTCTCCAGCTTACTAAATGAACTTGGAGACACTCCTCACTTACCTATGTGGCAGAAGGTAGGCTTCTTCAGTTGTCTGACTCACAGACTGAGTTATGGAACATCCTCTTTATTCTTTTTTTTTATTTTACTAATATTATACTTTACGTTTTAGGGTACATGTGCACAACGTGCAGGTTCTGACAGGCAACTTTTATCAGTATAATGCAGTTGTTGGAAGTCCTTAGCAAAGTCTGGAAGTTTGAATAGTCTTTGGAGTCAGAGGCACCTTAGTTTGAATACTGTCTCTGTCACTTAGCTAGATGACCTTAGATTAGTCACCTCCTTGAACGCCAGTTTCCTGGGAAGTAAACAATATAATTTATGTATTGCTATTTAATAAGTTAACTGCTACATAAGTACTCAGTAAATGGTTATTATTGTTTCTATTATCATCTTCATATGTGTGGCTTCTTGGATTGCTTCTCTGTTTCACACACTCTTCAGCAAAGCAAACATAATTAATGTCATTTATTTCCTCTCTTTTTCTGTTTTTTCCTCTGAGATGGCCAGAGTTATCCCTACCCCCATAATATGATATATTCTCCTATTGCAATTTAGTTACAAATAAAGGGAAAAAGCCTGACACAGTGACTGGCATGTAAATGTAGTCACCATTGAAAAACAGTATCTTATTTATTGTTGTAACTATTATCATTGTCAGTTATTATATAATGACCAAGTTTTATTTTGCAAAAAATCTAGAAATAGCTTACAACATCCTCTAGAATGATTGTTTTCATATAAAATACAGCCATATATATATGTTTAATATCTGTATTCTATTATATTAATAATATAATAATATATAGATTATATTAATCTATATCATATATATATAGATATATATATAAAAACTTGGATTCAGACTGTGAGCTTCACCTCATTTTAGACTTTAAACCTGAAGAAACTGGGATCCTGAGATGTAGAAGACCTAGAGTGTTAGTTGCCCTAGGGAAATAGATGATCTATTATTTCCCTTATCTGCTCTTTGGCAAGGACCACACTCACTCTTCAATGTAGAAGCCCCAAACCCTACTGTGATTAGGTGAGGACAGAGCAAATTATGCTCTGTAGTACTGATCCAGGGATACTCAGAACAAACTAAAAAATTTTTTTCACAGCAGAATTTTTTATTAGCAATATTTACTGCCTACACAGATCACAGCTGAAATTTTATCTAAGATGTCAAATACATCCACAGCATCTCTTTATGTTCTCCCTCAAATCTCCCCCTGCTCCTCAATTTGCTGATGACCAACAGTCAGAAGACTCCCAGTCAAAAAGGTGTCCTGAGACCCAGGATCAGAAGTGCCTTCTCAGGAAAAAAAGTGAGCAAATGATTGAAGCAGCAATGGCAGCAGTAGCTGTAACCCCCTAATTGAAATACCAAGACAGGTGACCCCATTTTCAGCCTTTCAGGGTTGAGTGAATAGCTGCTGCAGTCACCTTTCTTTCACTAACATGGGTCCTCTTATTAAGATTCTGGCGCTATCAACCTGCAAAAAGTCATGGCTGTACAGCCCTTGACCTCCACAGATGAATCAGTGCTGCCTCCAGCAATCTCAAGTTTTCCTTGATATAATCCACTTGTACCATTAGGACAGGAAAGACAAGGAGCACTGAAGCAGGTCCCCAAAGCCATGAAGGTTGAGCAATGGAGGGTTGTTGACATACTAGAAGCTGAAGTCTCTTATAGCTCCCAAAACTGATTGATATACACTGATTTTAGAAGAGATTTTTAAAACTGCCTTTAGTTCACTCACTTTTATGTTGAAAATGTAGACAACTGAATGTTAGTTGAGTAAACCTGGGCAGTACTTAATATTAGTCTCTCAAGAGTTTGAAGAGAACATGCTCCTTACCATTTGTATGTCTTTCTAATCTATATAAAAAGATGTCCTAATCATGAATAAATGATGTAAATATTTATCAGCAAGACCATTAATATGATATTAAACATACAAGTTTGCCATGCTTTTGCATTGGTTTAATTTTGCTTTGGGTTTTATTCAATTAATAAAGTAAGGCAGTGAATGAGATTACGATCTGTATGGCTAACATGTGCTCATGCACAGGCTCTTCCACCAGGTGGAATCTTGCCTGCAGCATCTCTCCTGCCATCAAAGGTGCTGCCAAAGTGGCAAAGATCCTTTAAAGACTGATGTAAGTACCTCCCAAAAGGTCCGTGCCTTTGCCCTTAGCTTAGACAGTAGCTAGCTGCACCTACAGGGCCCAGCCCCTCCTGCTGGCTATAAACACTTGCCTGAAAAACCCTGCCTAACTCCACACAACAGGACGTATAAAATAGGACAGAAAGCAAATAGCCACAGTTCTAGTTTCAGAGCTTATCTCAAGTCTTGTGCTCTTGCACACTGATTCTTAATTTTTCATGCTGTAACCAACTTTCCTGCTTTCCATCTCTTGTTTTATGGACTTCTAGTACTATTCACATGACAGTGGCAACCCTGCACCAAGGAAAGTGGGCCATGTCTCAAGATGCCACAGAGCTTCATTGTGTGGTTTACAGACAGCCATACAATAGGCCTTACTTCCAGAGTGAATGTCTAACCCTTTGTGGAAGTTCACATACAGTTCTTCTCCTCTTCTTGAAAGTCCATATGTGACTCTCCTCACTCTCCTAGACAGTAGCTGTTCAAAGGCATAAAGAAATCCATATTGTGTTTAGGAAAGCCTTCATACCTAGGAAATATGGGGGCACCTCTATGAATCTGGGTGGACCTCTAAGATTTTATCCACTGAGGAAAAAATGTGGTTTATAAGACTGATCCTGGGAAACTTAGCAACAGGTCTCTATCTTTGCATTTTTCAGGCCTACCTTAACAAGTGGAACCTCAGAAGAATTCTTACAGAGCTCCCCCTCTCTCTGAGAGCAGTGAGAAGCAAGGAATAGAAAGGAATGTAAAGTGGTTAGACATTAAACAGCTAGCATACCACATTCATAATTCACCACCATAGTCATTTACTTCATAGAACCATTTTTCTTTTTTTTTTATTATACTTTAAGTTTTAGGGTACATGTGCAAGCGTGCAGGTTTGTTACATATGTATACATGTGCCATGTTGGTGTGCTGCACCCATTAACTCATCATTTAACATTAGGTATATCTCCTAATGCTATCCCTCCCCCCTCCCCCCACCCCACAACAGGCCTGTGGTGATTCCTCAGGGATCTAGAACTGGAAATACCATTTGACCCAGCCATCCCGTTACTGGGTATATACCCAAAGGATTATAAATCATGCTGCTATAAAGACACATGCACACGTATGTTTATTGCGGCACTATTCACGATAGCAAAGACTTGGAACCAACCCAAATGTCCAACAATGATAGACTGGATTAAGAACCATTTTTCTTAACTCGTCTGTCCTGTTGTATGCTACAGCTTACAAGCCTATACCTGTTACTGAATTTGCTGCCTCAGACAATGTCCCTGGACTCAACCTTTCATCTGATTAGATGTACATATGTTACTTAATGCTTTGAGCTTTCTGAAGTTTGGTTTCTTTATAGTAAGATCTATTCTGCTGCTGTTCACACAATTTCGGTCTGTGTTTCAGTAATAGAAATACTTAGTTATTGACTATTTAGTAAAAGTTATTGAAGAAAAATGGAATGATATTATGCCTTGCACTTTCCAAAGACTTAAAAATTTTACTATCATTATTGCTAGTAATAAGTAATAATCACTTAAAAATTCTTGAATTCAGAATGGAAATTATATTCATGACAGTTTTTTAACTAGTGAGCTCTGTTGAGTGCATGAAGTGTCAATGTGGTGACTTAATTTTAAATTTAAGTTTAATGGAGTAAATGAGAGTTTCCAAGGATATAAAATAATTATGGTGAATTTTAATATTCAATATATAATCTAAATAATTATGAAATGATCTTTCCTGGGGTAGGAACCATGTGTTATTTATCTTTTTATCTTCCATAGTACATAGAATGCATGCAGTAGATGTTAGTTGAAGAAACAGTGAACAAACAATAGAAAAAAGGAATGACTTTTCCATTTGGCAGACTTACTGTGAGATATTTCATAAGATAGTTAAATGCACATAGACCAATATAATACCACTCAAAGTGAATGTTAGGCTTTGAAAATGTAGTTCATATTCTATTTTCAAGTAAGCATGCTTTCTAATAGGAAATAAACTCCAAAATTATAATGGAAGTCAATAAGCAAATATAATTTAATGTACACATTTAGTTTCCAAGACTGTGTTTTCCATAACTACATTTAATGCATAAAATTAGGCCAGTATCCTAAGACAAGATAGTATAGCTGATGATGTCATCTTGTAAAAAACTTACTGACTATTCATGGGAGAGATTCTTCTGTCTTAAATAATGCCAACTGAAAAAAAAATCAATAGCTGTATGATACAACCAAAACAGTTATATGCATGACCTTGGTCCTATGACTTAATGTTCGAGGAGGACTTTAAATAAATTTGCTGTATGTTTTATTCTTAATTTTACTTGAAACTCTCTCTCCAATGCAAATATTGCATAAAAGCATAAGCTACAAGCACTAATCAACTTATGCAAGTGTGTACAACAACTTTTGGATCCAGATTCAGGAGGTTTTTTTTTTTTTTTTTTTTTTTTTTTGGTCCAAAGTTAAGGAAAGAGCTGGATATTGTGCCCATCTTCCTCATATGTAGAAATAAGGTTTCATCCTAGTTAGCTTATCATTTCTTCGCCTAGAAATCAGCTCAATGGTTTCTGTAGCAATCAGGATAGGCCAGGAGGATATTTTGGAAACAAAGAATCCCAATGTTTTGGTGGCTTAAAGTATCAAAGTTTATTTCTCACCTTCCCAGGCTACTGGAGCCTCTGCAATCCCAAACATTGCCAGTCACTGTAGCAAAGAAAAGGAAAGAAGTCAGTAAGTCTCACACTGGCTCTTAAAGCTTCCATCTGAAAATGCCACAGGTCACCATTTCACTGATCAAAATGAGTCACAAGGCCACATCTAATTCCAAGGAGACAGGAAGTATAATTCTGCCATTTGTCCAGAAGGAGAACCAGAAATTATTAATGAAAAGTACTAATGACTAATAATATTCCCTTTTCCTAATCCACCTATGTTAGGCCAGAAGCATATGATTTCTCTTAAATCATCTGTATTTAATTAAAATGACTTATTTTTAGTGTGGTGGCCACTCTCAAAGGTCAGCATTAAGTCATAGTTTATATTGTTATATGATTTCTGCTAGTTTTTACTGTCAGAGTGACTTATCAAGTAACTTCTGTTAAGTTTTTAAGTTTTCATTCCCACCTCTTCCCACCCCCATTTTGCAATAAGCCATCTGCTTAGTATGCAATAAAATCGAGGGCTCGATTTTCAAAATTAGGTGCTTAATTAGATTGGCTAACCCACTGGGTAGGGACTGCTTTGAACTGCCTCAAATTCTATAGAGTTATCTCAAGAAATAGCTTGCAGTGCTGTTGTTATTCACCAAATCTTTAATTCGATGACTAAGATATGGAGTTGACTGTCTATGCGCCTCAGTGCCTATCTGAAGACTCCAAGTGGGCTATGAGTATCTGGAGGATATTGGGGTAGAGACTGGCTATCATCAATAGAATACTCACACTTCAAATATTGCACATTAGTATTGATATGTATAAATGTATTTAATGCCATTGTATTGGAGCATCATCTTCAATAGACTTTTATCAACTTTGAATCTCTCTGGTAACTAACCATCTCCCTGGTAACAAACCATTGGCACATGTTTATTGGAATAGCTCTGTTGTAAATAAATGCAATCAGCAAATTAAAACTGT
This sequence comes from Pan paniscus, assembly GCF_029289425.2. Lineage (NCBI taxonomy): Eukaryota > Metazoa > Chordata > Mammalia > Primates > Hominidae > Pan > Pan paniscus. The sequence goes on along the minus strand of NC_073272.2, from coordinate 99,281,784 downwards.
AATAGGCCCTGATGCCACCAAATGTAAGCTGCAGACACTCCCTCATTATAACTTCAGCCTTAAGCAAAATTATGATGAAAATGAGAACAATAATGTGATCCATCCTTCTTTTAATGTCAGTTTTTAAATTAGATGATCAATATTCTGTGTTATTAAATTTCAGGATAAATATAAAGGATCATCCTTCCTAACTTATGTAACAACTCTATTTCTCTAAGGCCATATGGAAAATATTTGTTTCAAGAGTTTAAGATGTGGCAGTTGGTTGTTGGCCTATCTGTATAAAGACGGTAAACAAGTATAAGTATTACTTTGATTTTAGAATAGTTCTCCATTAGTGAAAACTCATAAATTGCTCTGCCAAGCCTTGCCTTTTGTACATTTCCCTGTACTTCGTCAAATGTGAACTTTGTTAAACTTATCTTTTAGTAAATTTGATTTCTCATAGACTATGTGCTTAGTGGTAGAAAGTAGCCATTTTTAAAACGTACTGAGAAGTTTTCTAATCTATCAGCTAAAATGAGAGACTGGTGTTTTCAGTATTAGTGAAACTCAGTGGTTAGATTCTCATCATTCCTTCTTTGATATTGAGGTACAATTATGATGAGCATAGTGAGCACGTGTGTGTGCATGTGTGTGTGTGTGCATTTTTCTAATTTCTATTATAATAAGAGGAAGAATGATCCTTCAGAGACCACTTAGCTAAAGAAATGTTGAACTGAGATAATCCAAGCACTACAGAGCTGCCATTCTCTTCAGATAAAGGGTCAGTATTATTGGCCTCAGCTAATTGTAATTTTGATATATATTATAGTAACTGGTGCCTGAAGGCATTGCCATAAACATGAATATCAACATATCTTCCAGTGGAGTTTACAGTGAAAGAAAAAACTGGGAATATAAAGTATATTTTGCCTGATCTTGCAAAGAAAAAAATATAAATACCCCACAGCCAAATTGTCATATGTGTTTCAAAAGTCATGTAACAGCACTTCTTACTACCATTTATTCAGTGATTGATATATTAAGATTGTACTATTAATAAATTCTTTGCAGCCATTATCTCACTTAATTCTTACAGCAACCCTGTGAAATACATACTGGTATTACTCTCACTTTTTGTACAAAGAAACAAGCTCAGATAACACATCCAAGATTATGTAGCCAGTAATGATATAAGTGAGATTCAACTCTGGTCTGTTTCATACCAAAGTTGTGTTCTAAGACACTGTCATATATTGTTACAGAATTATAAAATAAGGTAAACCTTAATTTCTGGTTGAAAGTAATAACTCCTCAAATAGAACAGCACCTTATACATAGTAGGGGATTACAAACTATTTATTAAATGAATTAATAATACTAAGTCCAATTTTCCTAAGTGTGGTAGATGGAAATCTAAAATGGCACCCACAATTTACCACTAACCTCCTCCTCCCCCACCATATACACATCCTGCACTGTACCTGGGATGTAAATATTATGAATCTTACTTCTGTGATTAGATTATGTTATATGGCATAGTCAACCTTAAGATAGGGAAATTATCTGGGAGATCCTGACATAATCACATAAACCCTTTAAAGCAGCATTTTCTCTGGCTAGTCATAAAAGATGTCAGTGGTTTGAAACATGAGAACATCTTATCATGTCATTGCTAGCTTGAATATGGAAAGGGACATGATGCAAAAAATGTAAATGACCTTTAGTAGTTGAGAGTGACACTCAGCTGACAGCCAGTAAATAAATGGGGACCTCCCATCAATACTAGACTGGATAAAGAAAATGTGGCACATATACACCATGGAATACTATGCGGTCATAAAAAAGGATGAGTTTGTGTCCTTTGCAGGAACATGGATTAAGCTGGAAACCATCATTCTCAGCAAACTATCACAAGAACAGAAAAGCAAACACCGCATGTTCTCACTCATAAGTGGGAATTGAACAATGAGAACACATGGACGTAGGGAGGGGAACATCATACACCGGGGCCTGTCGGTGGGTGGGGGGCTAGAGGAGGGATAACATTAGGAGAAATACCTAATGTAGATGACTGGTTGATGGGTGCAGCAAAGCACCATGGCACATGCATACCTATGTAACAAAAGGGCACATTCTGCACATGTACCCCAGAACTTAAAGTACATGTAAAAAAAGAATTGGGGACCACAGTCTAAAACCACAAGGAACTGAATACTGTGAATAACATTCATGAGCTTGGAATGAAAATTTCCCCCAGCACCTCCAGATAAAAACTCAAGCCAAATACCTAGATTTTAGCCTTGTGAAATTCTACCCAGAGAACCCAATCATAGTTTGCCAGACTTCTACAGAATTATGAACTAATAAATGAGTGGTGTTTTAAGCTACTCTTTTGTGGTAATTTGTTACACAATGATAGAAAATTAATACACCAGTTATATTAAGTAACTGTGCAGCCATATGCAGCCATATGGTCCTTATTTTGGGATTTTTTAAAGGATTGTCAGTTGGCTTTTTATATAAAATGGTTGAGCCAGTGTTTTAAAATGTTATGCAGAGTGAGTATCACAGTCTATGGAAAGTATTTATTGCTAGTCTTTGTAAATGTGTGAAAATAGCCCAAAAATTCTAAGATCAACAACAATTTGAAAGAATCACATATACTTTTTTTCCTTTTTAACTCATCAAATTTCACAATATACTGGCTATAAAAGAGGGACCAGAGAGAGTATACTAGTTAGTGACCCATGAGAAAGTGTGCTATACCCCAAAACAACTGTTTCAGTTTTCTAATTTATATAAGCAGAAATCTGGAGAACAGGCATGGGAATGGATACTAAGGGTATGGGATAATGGTGGAAGGAACGTAAAGTTGGATCATGCTGAATTTTTAGATATGGACCACTAAGCAGGGATTCTGTATTTAATGCCATTAATAATTCTGGTCTAACATATTTTGGATAGGTCTTTTCAAAAGTTTCAATCAGACATTTAGCTATAACACTATTGTGATGGTTAATATTGAGTGTCAACTTGATTGGATTGAAGGATGCAAAGTATTATTCCTGGGTGTATCTGTAAGGGTGGTGCCAAAGGAGATTAACATTTGAGTCAGTGAACTGGGAGAGGCAGACTTGTCCTCAGTCTGGGTGGGTGCAGCTAGAACAAAGCAGGCAGAATAAGTTGGAAGAAGCAGACTTGCTGAGTCTTCTTGCCTTCATCTTTATTCTGTGCTGGATACTTCCTGTCCTCGAACAACATACTCCAAGTTCTTCTGCTTTTGGACTCTTGGGCCTATACCAGTAGTTTGCCAGGGGCTCTTGGCCTTCAGTCACAGACTGAAAGCTGCAATGTCGGGTCCCCTGCTTTTGAGGTTTTGGGACTCAGACTGTCTTCTTTGCTCCTCAGCTTGCAGATGGCCTATCATGGGACTTCACTTTGTGATCGTGTGAATCAATTCTCCTTAATAAACTCCCCTTCATATATACATATATCTTATTACTTCTGTCCCTTTAGAGAACTCTGACTAATACAACTATTAACTGAATCTTTGGTGGCGATTACTTCAATGTATGCTATATAGCCTAAGAACTTCCTAGAAATATAGTTACATTATGTGTAAGAATCTAATCTGAATTCTACCATGTGTTAAGAGTTATGGGATAAATGATCTATATGATATCACATTTAAGAATTGGAGCTCTTCACTGTCATTTAAAATATTATTTTTACTTGGGGTAAAGGGACAGGGTGGGTATTTCCATAATAATAGAAGGCAACAAATGTATTACAAGTGGCGGGGAAGTTGGTAAAACTGATGCAGCTTTTGGTTTATACTTCAATATGATTTTGTCTGAAACTCAGTTTGCAGAACTGTCATTCCAAGTGATAGTGTCAGAGGTTGAGTGAATACAGCTATGTTTTTATCCTAATGGGAATTTCCTGGACCGAGAGCTAGGAAGAAAATCTTTTTACTTGTAAACTGAGCAAATTTGATCTGGAAATCACTGAAAGAGAATAAATATGGAGCCCCAAGACTCCATATGGAGTCATTTTAATAGTTATTTTTCTGCCTATAAATACACTTTCAGTGAAAAGGCTGGCAGCTTTATTGAACATGATACCTGCAGTTTGGTTGAAAGAATAGGTACAAACCTGTCAACTCCCAGTGGTTGCTGTTTGGTTGAAAGACTAGGTGCAAACCTGTCAACTCACAATGGCTTTCTCCCATAAGCACCAGTATCACTTAAAGCGTGGGATGGACTCTTTTTATTGTATAACTACTTTATTCAAAGGTCTTGACTCCAAAGAAGTAAATGCAACTGAGATAATAGAATAACATCGATTGACTGGCTGCACAATCTGTATAATGTTAGGAAAGCATGAAAATGTATATTTTCAATATTATTTAGTCCAAGCCAAAGAGCTTATTATTATATTTTCCTCTGGGAAATTCCGTATTTTTTAAAATCATTGTGTGCTATATTAGTCAGGATTTTCCACATTTAAGCCAAACCAGAAGATAGTATAGTGGGATCATATGATTTATATTTTGCAGCCTATAGGTCACCACATGATTTCAGTCAAATAAATTATTCAGAAAACATTTTAGGGCTCTCTGAGAATTTGCAGTTTCTGTGTCTCCTTTACTGACCTATATCTTCTGACCTACGTTACTTAAAGCTTCAAAATAAGAAGTAGCCTTAATTTTCTGTAAGAACATTTTCCTAGTTATACAGTCATCTGAAAGGACTAGGCCATAGCTATGTTGTAAAGAATTTACAGGCAAAGGTTATGCAGTTTCTTTGAAGAAGGATTTTGTTACATTGCAATCATGAAACTAGAGAAAGGAAACACAGGTATATAAAGAGATAGGTAAAATAGTGGAATCTAGTGTGCTTTTTGGTTATTAGCTCAATTATTTTCTTAGATAATTATCTTTTTAAGTTAATTATATTATTCTAAGTTGCATAAATGAACAGACCTATTCAATTACAAAGACTCAACAGGAGTATTTGAGAGTAGTCCTTTGGTAGAGTTAGGAAGGAATGAAAAAAGAAAAGGCTGACTGTGGTCTTAAGCCCAATTCATTGTTTAAAGTCAAAAGAGTATTTGGCCTGGCCTTTGCCCCACTGTTGTTAAGCTTATTTCTCCTTTCACCTGATATCATTAAATGTCACCCTAAAAGAGGGTTTAAAAACTATAGCCTGTGGGCCAAATCAGACCCACTACCTGTTTTTTGAACATTAAAAAAAAAAAGTCATAACAGTCTCTCATACCACAATGCAATCAAATTAGAACTCAGAACTAAGAAATTCACTCAAAACTGCACAACTACATGGAAATTGAATGACCTGCACCTGAATGACTCTTGGGTAAATCACAAAATTAAGCTGGAAATCAAGAAGTTCTTTGAAACCAATGAGAACAAAGAGACAACACAGCTAAAGCAGTGTTAAGAGGGAAATTTATAGCATCAAATGGCCACATCAGAAAGCTTGAAAGATCTCAAATAGACACTGTAACATCACTATTAAAAGAACTAGAGTTCATGTCCTTTGCAGGGACATGGAAGAAGCTGGAAACCATCGTTCTCAGCAAACTAACACAAGAACAGAAAACCAAACACCACATGTTCTCACTCATAAGTGGGAATTGAACAATGAGAACACATGGACACAGGGAGGGGACCATCACACACTGAGGCCTGTTGGGGAATGGGGAGCTTGGGGAAGTATAGCATTAAGAGAAATACCTAATGTAGATGACGGGTTGATGGGTCCAGCAAACCACCACGGTGCGTGTATACATATGTAACAAACCTGCACGTTCTGCACATGTATCTCAGAACTTAAAGTATAATAATAAAAATAAAAATAAAAGAACTAGAGAAGCAAGAGCAAACAAATCCAAAAGCTAGTAGAAGAAACGAAATAACTAAGATCATAGCAGAACTGAAGGAGATAGAGGCACAAAGAATGCTTCCAAAAAATCAATGAATCCAGCAGCTGGTTTTTTGAAAAAATTAACAAAATAGGTAGACTGCTAGCTAGTCTAATAAACAAGAAAAGAGAGAAGAATCAAACAGACACAATAAAAAATAACAAAGGGGATATCACCACTGACCCCACATAAATACAAACTAACATCAGAGAATACTATAAACACCTCTACGCAAATAAACTAGAAAATCTAGAAGAAATGGATAAATTCCTGGACACAAACACCTTCCCACTACTAAACCAGGAAGAAATCAAATCCCTGAATAGACAAACAAGTTCTGAAATAGAGGCAGTAATTAATAGCCTAACAACCAAAAAAAAAAGAAAGCCCAGGGTCAGATGGATTCACAGCCAAATTCTACCAGAGGTACAAGGAGGAGCTGGTACCGTTTCTTCTGAAAGTATTCCAAACAATTGAAAAGGAGGATCTCCTCCCTAACTCATTTAATGAGGCCAGCATTGTCCTGATACTAAAAGCTGACAGAGACACAATGAAAAAAGAAAACTTCAGGCCAATATCCCTGATGAACATCAATATGAAAATCCTTAATAAAATACAGGCAAACTGAATCCACCAGCACATCAAAAAGGTTATCCACCATGATCTAATTGACTTCATCCCTGGGATGCAAGGCTGGTTCGACATATACAAATTAATAAACGTAATCCATCACATAAACAGAACGAATGACAAAAATCACATGATTATCTCAATAGACGCAGTAAAGGTCTTCAATAAAATTCAACATCCCTTCATGATAAAAACTCTCAATAAACTAGGTATTGATGGAACATAAACTAGGTATTGATGACAAACCCAGAGCCAGTATCATACTGAATGGGCAAAAGTGGGAAGCATTCCCTTAGAAAAATGGCACAAGACAAGAATGCCCTCTCTCACTGCCCCTATTCAACATAGTACTGGACGTTCTGGTCTGGGTAATCAGGAGAGAGAAATAAAGAAATAAATAAACGGTATTCAAATAGGAAGAAAGGAAGTGAATTGTCTCTGTATGCAGATGACATGATTCTATATTTAGAAAACTCAGCTCAAAAACTCTTTAAGCTGATAAGCAACTTCAGCAAAGTCTCAGGATACAAAATCAATGTGCAAAAATCCCAAGCATTCCTATACACCAACAATAGACAAGCAGAGAGCCAAATCATGAATGAACGTCTATTCGCAATTGCTACAAAGAGAATAAAATACCTAGAAATACATCTCACATGGGTTGCGAAGGACCTCTTCAAGGAGAACTACAAACCACTGCTCAATGAAATAGAAGAGGACACAAACAAATGGAAAAACATTCCATCCTCATGGATAGAAAGAATCAATATTGTAAAAATGGCCATATTGCCCAAAGTAATTTATATATTCAATGCTATTCCCGCCCAAGTACCATTAATATTCTTCACAGAATTAGAAAACCTACTTTAAATTTCATATGGAACAAAAAATGGCCCATATAGCCAAGACAATCCTAAGCGAAAAGAACAAAGCTGGAGGCACCACACTACCTGACTTCAAACTATACTACAAGGGTGCAATAACCAATAAAATATGGTACCGGTACCAAAACAGACCTATAGACCAATGGAGCAGAACAGAGATCTCAGAAATAACACCACACATCTACAACCATCTGATCTTCAACAAACCTGCAAAAAACAAGCAATGGGTAAAGGATTCCCTATTTAATAAACGGTGCTGGGAAAACTGGCTAGCCAAATGCAGAAAACAGAAACTGGGCCCCTTCCTTACAACTTATACAAAAATTAACTCAAGATGGATTAAACGCTTAAAATGTAAAACCCCAAACCATAAAACCCTAGAAGAAAGACTAGGCAATACCATTCAGGACATAGGCATGGGCAAAGACTTCATGACTAAAACACCAAAAACAATTGCAAGAAAAGCCAAAACTGACAAATGGGATCTACTTAAACTAAAAAGCTTCTGCACAGCAAAAGAAACTAGCATCAGAGTGAACAGACAGCCTATGGAATGGGAGAAAATTTTTGCAATCTATCCATCTGAGAAAGGTCTAATATCCAGAATCTACAAAGAACTCAAACAAACCTACAAGAAAAAAAACAACCAACCCCATCAAAAAGTGGGCAAAGGATATGAGCAGACACTTCTCAAAAGAAGATATGTACGTGATCAAGAAACATATGAAAAAAAGCTCATTATCACTGACCATTAGAGAAATGCAAATCAAAACCACAATGAGATATCATCTCACACAAGTCAGAATGGTGATTATTAAAAATTTAAGAAACAATAGATGCTGGTGAGGCTGTGGAGAAATAGGAATGTTTTTACACTGTTGGTGGGAATGTAAATTAGTTCAACCATTGTGGAAGACAGTGTGGTGATTCCTCAAGGATCTAGAACCAGAAATACCGTTTGACCCAGCAATCCCATTACTGGGTATATACCCACAGGATTAGAAATCATTCTACTATAAAGACTCATGAACATGCATGTTTGTTGCTGTAGTATTTACAATAGCAAAGACATTGGACCAGTCCAAATGCCCATCAATGGTAAACTGGATAAAAAAAAAATGTGGCACATACACACCACGGAATACTACGCAGGCATGAAAAGGAATGAGATCATGTCCTTTGCAGGGACATAGATGAAGCTGGAAGCCATCATTCTCAGCGAACTAACATGGGAACAGAAAACCAAACACTGCATGTTCTCACTCATAAGAGGGAGTTGAATAATGAGAACACATGGACACAAGGAGGGGAACAACACACACCTGGGCCTGTCTGGGAGTGGGGGACCAGGGGAGGAAGAGCATTAGGACAAATACCTAATGCATGTGGGGTTAAAACCTAGATGATGGGTTGATAAGTGCAGCAAACCTCCATGGCACATGTATACTTATGTAACAAATCTGCGTGTTATGCACATGTATTCCAGAATTAAATTAAAATTAAAAAAAAAGTCATAGAAGTTTGTTTGTTTACATCTATGCTTGCTTTCCCATTGTGATGGCAGAGTGTAATAGTTGTAACTGCATTGTCCTTAGGTCTAAAATATTGGCTGTTGGGCTGTTTACAGAAAAGTTTTCTGACCCCTGTCTTAAAAAATTAGCCTTCCTGTACATTCATCTCTATCAGTTTCTCTAGGACAAATTCTATCCAGATGATAACATGTACAAATAGCTGTTTTTCAGCACTCTGAGACTTAGTCAGTTTACCCCTACTACAGGTGAACTTCCTCCATTGTAACTGATTTTTTTAAAGTATATGATTTAGTTCATATTCTTGTGCTTGAGTCATTTGGCTTTGTAGTCTGCCTAATACTCTTGTATCTGGGTCTTGCCTTTGCTTTGATTTCTATCTTCCTGCCTTAATTCCTGTTACTGAACCTTAGCACGGTGACTAGAGCTCTACTATCCATTGGACATCTTCCACTCTGCCTCTTGCTTACCCAGACTTTGAGTATCACTACCCTATAGCTGTTATCCATCCATTAGTTGAAGCACATGGCTGCCTACAGGCATGCTTGCCTAGGTTACAAAGTACAGCTATTATTCACTTTGAATGCTATACATTGGATGATGGATTGTGTTCACAGCACCATTGATTGAGTTGGTCCAAATGTGTGTTTCTCATCCAGGTGTAGAGTTTGTTTCAGATCCCAGTCCTCCAAGTTTTCTTCATCCTATCCTATAACAGGTAAGTAGCTATGCTAAAGCCAGAAAAAAATATAAATGTTGTGTTAGCAATTGTATTGGAGAAAGAAGAAGGACGGTTTTGTCACAGACACAGACTCATCCAAAGAAAATGTACAGATAGAACAAAATAGTAGTACTGCCTTTTGAAAGGGAGTAGGGTAGAATCCTATGTCATTGTTTAAATTATTTCAACATTAATACTCATTATCAAATGTTGTAATCAGTTATTTATACTAGGAAAAAAACGTAAACATTTAAAGTAATTTGGCAAAGAACCTTGGGCCCCAAGGGAAACATATAGTTTTAGGCTACAGATAATGAGTGGTCTCTGGTGGTGGTGATGGAGTAGGTAAAAGAGATTGAATTGGAGAGCACAAGCATTGTTTCCATTGCACCAATAGAGCAGAAAATCTCACTAAGAGGTAAGGAAAAAAATCCTCCCAAGCTGATTTTAATGACTATGACTGTCAATTTTTGCTGAGATGTAAGCATGCCTATCTGATGAGTATATATATTATAGGGTTTATACATACTCATGCACCACTTAGATGTATAGATGGCTCTCTTTGCGTGTCAATAATGGTTCTGTTCTGTCAACAGGGAATCTCATTTCATGAAATGGTTGAAGGACTTTTTAAACTGGAAGTAGTTATCTTTGTACTTTAAGCTTCTCTAACAACACATAGCACATTATCATGGTAGGATAAACTCTGGATGAATTCTTGATATCAATCAGGCTTATTGTTTTGGTGGCACTCCTATGAGAAATTTAGTTTTTCTCTGATTTGCAGACAGAGAAACAAAGAAAAAGACTTGGTTGAGGGGAGCTGCAGTTTCCTGAAACTGCAAATTTTTACCAAGAAGTATTAGTGGTATGTGAAGAGAATATCTGCTATCTATTTGTTTGGCTCATCATGCATCATTACATTATGTTTCTTGAAGTCAGTCTATAAACCAATTTTAAGTGAAGTTTACCTTGGTAGCAACTAATGGGGAAAATATTCGTGATTGTGGAATCAGACTGTGCAATCTGGAATTGGAAGCAGCTTTCTTTATTCATGTTGAATGTAAGATGTGACAGTGGGATCTTCAAGTCTGGACACAATTCCTGTGGAAGTGTAGTAAAGACCTGCTCTGCAGGAGCTGGCTGGTTGGGCACAAATAAGCAGTCTTTGGGGCTTCCTCTCTAAGTAGTTCCTCATGTTAATTCAGATCTAATTTCCACACCGAAAAAGTACCAAATCTATACAGCTTAACCTTCCAAATAATCTTCAGCAAAAAACCCTGGAGTAAAAGCTGTGGAAAATAATAGCAAGAACTTGGCAGAATGCAAAACAGTGAAAAATAAGACACACACATACATAAAGGAGGTTTATGTGAAAATTCTTTTGTTGACAGCTTATAGAAAACCCACTCCTGGCTAATCACTTCAAATTCCATATGCTCCAAAATAAAATTAGCATCTTTTCCAAAATTACCTATTATTTTCTACGTTTTTATAAAGGATAAAATTATGCTACCACATTAGTAACTACAGAGTCACCTCAGTAGATTTAATCTCTGTCATCTTTTCAAGGAACTCTGTTGATTCTTCCTCCAAATATATATTTGTCTTACCACTGTATTTACCTTATCATAATCCTAGTTTTAGGATTGATTATAGTCAATCTGGATTTCCGTGCAAGTTTCTTTTACCAACTTAAACTTCAGAAGCCACTGCCTACTTTCCAGTCTCCTCTGTATATTCATTGCCAAAACAACCTTGCAATAAAACACAAGAATGAATTATGTTGTCCACATGCTTAAAAATCTACAATGGCTTTCCAGTGCCTAAAATATCAAGTTTTATCCCTGCTCTTTACACTCTAGTTGCAGTTTATCTATCCATATAGCTCTTTTCTCTACAGCACACATCATTTACAACAGACAGGACCAGGTTAACATTATCGTACGCTGTGTGACACGTTAATTTCTGTTACCAAAAATAGTAACTGCTACCATTTGTTGACGATTTATCATATGCCAACCATGAAACTAAGTTCTTTTTACCTAAGTTCTATTTTCCTTAATGCACAGAAAATCAATGTAAAGTACGGATTTTCATCTCTGTGTTAATAAGTGAATACTTGAATATTAGAGTGTTAAGTAACTTGCTTAGGGTTAACCAGCTAGTAAAAGAGTGAAGACTTAGATCCCTTTTGGTATAAACCCAAAGCCTGGGCTCTTTCTTCTCTGTGACACCAAAGTCTGTGCTCACATGCTCACTTTTCACCAATAATATTTTAACCTTTCCCATCCTTCTTTGCACTTACCAAAATTTATACTTCCGGTCACTATACACTTCTCTCCCTCCACCATCAAGGTAATCACTAACCTGACTTCTGAAAATGCAGATTAGTGTTTTAAACTTTATATTAATATAATATGTAATCTTTTGTGCCTAGATTCTTTTACATATTGTTTATAAGATTCAACCACATTTTTGTGTGTAGTTGAAATTTGTTCATTTTCCTTGCTTTATAGCATTCCATTTTGTGAACATACTAGAATCCATTTATCTACTGCTTGCTTATTATGAATGCTATCGAGACACATTTCAAGAGCTACTAGAACTCTCATCAACTGTGGGAAGGCAAGTTGGTATAAACACTGGAAAACAGTTTGGAAGTTTATACAAAAAATAACATATGTGTACTTTTCAGACAGTCTTTACACTAATAAGTATATACCCAACAGATAAACTGTATATTTCTATCCAATTAGTAGAATAAGAATGTTTACAACAGCATCATTTTTCTTTTTCAATTTAGCCATTCTACAGGGTATGTAGTGTTATAAAGTTCTGGTTTTACTTTTAATTTCTCTTGATGACTAATGAAGCTCAGCACCCACTCCCAATTTAAATATCATTTCTGTAAGGTACTTATTTGAGTTTTTTGCTCATTTAAAAAAAGATTTTCTCTTTTCCTATTTATTTGATAAAAGCTCTTTATATATTCTGGATCTAAACCTTTTTTGAGGGGAATATGTTTTGTAAATACCTTTTCCCACTTTGTGGGCTATCTATTCACTCTTCCTATTGGCGTCTTCTGATGAACAGAAGTTTAAGTCATAATATAGTCCAATTTATCAATTTTCTATTTATCATTGGTAATCTTAATGTCTTGTTTGAAAATATGTGTCTACTCCAAAGTCATAAAGGTGTCTTTATATACTTTCCCGCAAATTTTCTAATTTTTAAAGAAATTCTTTGATATTTCTATTTTTATGGAAATTCTTTGATATTTAGGTCCTCTGTTTATCTGGCCTTTTTATGACGTCATGTAAGAGCAAAAATTAATCCCTATGTTGGATATCATATTGACCCTGTGACTCATTTACTGAAAAATGATACTTTCCACAGTGCTATGTAGTTTCAACTTTATCATATACTAGATGATCAATACAGGTATGCATCTATTTGCGGACCCTCTTAGATTGTCCGTTGTTCTATTTGTTTATTCTTGTGTCAATATTAAACTTTATTAAATTTCAATAAGAGGCCATGACTTTTGTAGTATAAATTCTCCAGCTTTGTTCTTCCAGATTGCCTTGGTTATTCTTTGCCATTTGCATTTCTATATAAATTTTAAAATCAGCTCACTGGACACAATAAAAAGCCTGTTGAGATTTTGATTGGAATCTATAGATAAATTTTTGGAGAACTGACATTATAACAATATGAAGTCCTCTTATCCATGACCTTGGATTTATTCAGGTTGTTATCAGTTTTTCTTGGTGATATTTTATAGTTTTTAGTGTAGAATTCTTGTGTATATTTCTGTAGAAATATTAACAAGATATTTAATATTTTATATTTTAAATGGTATTTTAAAAATATAATTTCCTATTTATTTGGCCAGTATATGGAAAAACTGATATTTTGTATTAATCTTGTACTCATTGACTTGGCTATATTATTTTATTAATTATAATAGTTTCCAGATTTTTAAAGATTTTATACATATACTTACAAGTTATCTGTGATTCTTTTATTATTTTTTCAATGTCTTATTGCATTGACTACAATCTTTATTCAATAATAAATAGAAGGGATAATGGTTGGCATCTTTGATTAGTAGTAACCTCAGGGAGTTTTAACATTTTACCATTAAAATGGATAATATCTTTAAATTTCATTGGACATTATTTACCACATTAAAGAAATGTCTTTCTTCTAATTTTCTAAGGATTTTACCATAAATAGCTGTCCAATGTTCTCAATATTTTATCTGCATCTATGGAGATAATCTTATGTTTTCTCCTTTATTATGTGAATGTGCAGAATTATAGTGATTGATTTTCAAATGTTAAACCAACCTAGCATTCTCTGAATAAATTTTACTTGGTCATGATGCACTATGCTTTATATGTACCACTGGATTATATTTGCTAATATTTTGAATTTTTACATCCAAGTTTAATATGGCCAATAGTCTTCCTTTCTTGAAATATCTTTGTCAGGTTTTCATATTATGGTTATACTAGCTTCATACAAACTGTTGGAAGGTATTTATTTTTAATTTCTCTTGTCTGTAAGAATTTGTGTAAGATTTGTATTATTTCTTTCTTACATGTTTGGAAGAGTTTACCAGTGAAACCATCCAGGATTAGAATTTTCTTTGTCTAAGTGCAGATTTAATTTCTTTAATAAATTATCTTACTATTTAAACTTTGTTTTCTTTTTGTATTCATTTTAGCAAATTATCTCTTTAATTTTTTTATTGTATTTAATGTGTCAACTTTATTACATAAAGTTGCTTATAATGTGCTCTTTTTATCCTTTAATGTATTCAGGATCCTAAAGATGAATCTTATTTCATTTCTGATATTGGTAATCCATGCATTGTCTATTTCTTGGTCAATCTTCCTATGGGTTTATTAATTTTATTATAAAATAATAAATGTTTGCTTTTGTTGAATTTTCTCTATTGTATATCTGTTTTACATTTCTGACATTAGATTTACATTACTTTTTCCTTTATTTTTCTTAAGTTTTATTTGCTGTGCTTTTTCTGCTTTTTTTAGTTGGAAACAGAGATAATTTATTTTTTCTTTCTAAAATATGCATTAAAAGCTATAAATAATCTCTCAGCTTTTGTTGCATCTCACACATTGTGACCTGTCATATTTTTATAATCATTTACTTTAAAATATTTTAAGATTTATGCTGATTTATTGATTAACCTATGAATTGCCTAGAATTGTGTTGCTTAATTTCCGTACATTTGGACACTCTTCAGTTATTTTTTTGTTATTGAATTCTTATTTAATCATGCTGTATCATGCTCTGTGCAATATCAAATCTGCAGTTATGTTTTGTTATTTTTAAAATATACGTAACATAAAATTAACAATTTTAACCATTTTACGTATGGCATTCAATTAATGACATTAAGTACATTCACATTTTTGTGCAATCATGAACACCATCTGTATTAGGGTTCTCTAGAGGGACAGAACTAATAGGATATATGTATATATGAAAGGGAGCTTATTAAGGATAGCTGAGTCACATGATCACAAGGTAAAGTCCCACAGTAGGCCATCTGCAAGTTGAGGAAGAAGGAAGCCAGTGATGGCTCAGTCCAAGCTCTAAAACCTGAAAAGTAGGGAACTCAACAGTGCAGCCTTCAGTCTGTGGCCAAAGGCCCAAGAGCCACTGGCAAACCACTGGTATAAGTCCAAGAGTCCACAAGCTGGAGAACTTGGAGTCTGATATTTGACAATAGAAAGCAAATAGCACGGGAGAAATACGAAGGCCAGAAGACAGCAAGTCTGCTCTTTTTCAACTTCTTCTGCCTGCTTTATTTTAGCTGCACTAGCAGATGATTAGATGGTGCCCACCCTGATAGAGGGTGGGTCTGCCTCTCCCAGTAAACTGACTCAAATGTTAATCCCTTTGGCAACACCCTCATCCTTCAATCCAATCAAGTTAACACTTTATATTAACTATTACACCATCCAACTCCAGAACCTTTTTGTCTTCTCAAACTGAAACTCTGTGCCAATTAAACAATAACTTTCCATTCCCCCTTCTTGGCTCTTGGCAACACCACTCTGTTTTCTGGCTCTATGAATTTGACTACTTTGGGGGCTTTATATAAGTAGAATCATACAATATGTGTCCTTTTTTGTCTGGTTTATTTCACTTTGCATAATGTTTCAAGATCCATCCATGTTGTAGCAATTGTCCAAATTTCCTTCCTAGTAAAGGTTCAATAATATTCGATTGTATGGATAGGCCATAATTTGCTTATCCAATCATCCATTTATAGGCATTTGGGTTGATTCCATTTCTTTACTATTGTGAATAATACTGCTATAAACATAAGTGTGCCAGTATTTATTCAAGTCACTGCTTTTATTTCTTTTGCTTATATAGACAGAAGTGGAATTGCTGTTGTCTTTGTTAATTTTATGTTTAATTATTTGAGGAACTGTTTTCCACAGTAGCTGCACCATTTTACATGCCCACAAGCATTTCATGAGTTCCAATTTCTCATCTTTGCCAACACTTATTATTTTCTGTGGTTTTGATAATAGACATTCTAATGGATGCAAAGTTCTATCTCATTGTAGTTTTAATTTGTACTTTTCTGACAAGTAGTGATGTAGAGCATCTTTCCATATGCTTATTGGTCATCTGTATATCTTATTTAGAGAAATGTCTATTAAAGTCATTTGCCCATTTTTGAATTGGGTTGCTTGCTTTATTACTGTTGACTTGTAGGAGTCCTTTACATATCCTGAATGTTAAGCCTGTACCAGATATATGATTTGTGAATATTTTCTTCTATTCTGTACATTGACATTTTACTCTCCTGATAGTGTCATTTGATGCACAAATGTATTTTATTTTGATGAAATCCAACTTACCTATTTTTGTTGTGTTATTGCCTGTGCTTTTGGTATCATAGCCAAGAAATTATTGCCAAACACAATATCATGAAGGTTTCCCCATATTACTTCCTTCTAGGAGTTTCATAGTTTCTGCTTTTAAATGTAGGTCTTTGATCAATTTTCTTTGTCTATGGTATAAGTTAAGGGTCTAACTTCATTATTTTTCACGTGGATGTCCAGTTTTCCCCCACACAATTTGTTGAAAAACTTATTATTTCCCCATTGAATGGTCTTAGAATTATTATCAAAAATCATTTGACTATATATGCAAGGGTGTATGTCTGGGCTCTCTATATTATTCTGGTGTTTTGTCTATCTGTTTTTATGCTGGTAACATACTGTTTTGATTAATGTCATTCATAGTAGTATTTGAAATCAGGAAGTATGAGACCTCCAACTTTGTTCTTTTTCAACATTGTTTCGGCTATTCCAGGTCCCTTAAGCATCCACATGAATTTTACGATTATTTTTCTATTTCTGCAATAATGTCATTGGGATTTTGAGAGAGATTACGTTGATTTTTCACCTCTCTTTGGATGGTATTAACATCTTCACAAGATTATATCCTCAAATTAATAAACTTGAATTTTTAAATTTTTTTGTTTCTATTTTTTTTTTCCACAATATTTTGTGGTTTTCAGTGTACAAGACCTTCATGTCTGTGGTTAAATTTATTCCTAAGAATTTTATTATTTTTGATGCTGTTATAAATGGAATTGTTTTTATAACTTTCTAAGATAGATTATTTTTAATTTATAGAAAAGCAACTAATTTTGTGTATTATTTTTGTGTTCTACATGTTTGCCTAATTGTTTTATTAGTGCAATACATTTTTGTGGAATGTTTAGGGTATGTAGACATAGAGGATCATGTCATCTGTAATCAGAGATTACACAACTTTTTGTATGCCTTTTATTTTCTTGCCTAATTACTCTGCCTAGAAATCTCACTACTACATTGAATAGAAGTGACAAAATCAGGCTTGTCTTGTTTCTGATCTTAGAAGAAAGGCTTCCAGGCTTTTACATTTGAGTAAAATGTTAGCTGTGGAGTTTTTATATATGACCTTGATTATGTCAATGTAGTTTCTTTCAATTTCAAGTATGTTGAGTGTTTTTATCATGAAAATGTGTTAAATTTTGTCAAATGCTTTTTATATATTAATTAAGATGACCATTTTGTTTTTCTTCATTCTGTTAATGTGGTATATTAACATTGATTGATTTATGTATTGTGAACCATCATTGCATCACAGTAATAAATTCTTGTAATGTGCTGTTGAATTTGGTTTACAAAGTTTTTTTAGAGTTTTTGAATTCATAAGGATTGTTGGTCTGTGGTTTTCTTTTACAGTCTTTGCCTTGATTTGGTATCAGGTAAGGTTGCCCTCATAGAATGAGTTAAGAAGTATTCCTTCTTGTTCAATTTTGAGGAAGATTTTGAGACATATTGGTGTTAATTCTTTAAATGTTTGATAAAATTGACCAGTGAAGCCATCAGATTTTAGACTTTTATTTGTTAGAAGGTTTTTTTTATCACTGATTTGATATCATTATTAGTTATAGGTGCATTCAGATTTTCTATCTTTTACAAAAATATTTAGTTTTGGTAGGCCATGCATGTCTAGAAATTTGTCACTTTCATTTAGGTAATCCAATTTCTTGATATACAATTCTTCATAGCACTCTTTTATAATCATTTTTATTTATATAAAATTAGTATTAATGACCCAAGTTTCATTTCTGATTTTAGTTATTTGACAATTGTTTCTTTTTATCACTCAATCTGTCTATAGATCTGTCATATTATTATTTTTTCTCAAAGAACATAGTGATTAATTTACTCTATTGGCTTCATATTGTCTATTTTATTTATATAATATTTTTATGTTCTTTGTTCTGTTAACCTTGTGTTTAATTTGCTCCTCTTTTTCTAGTACCTTGGGGAACGAAAGGTTGTTTATTTGAGATATTTCTTCTTTTTTAATCTAAGTATTTGCAGCCATAAATATTTTTCATAGCACTGCTTTTACTGCATCCAATAAATTTTGGTATGTTGTGTTTTCATTTTTAATTGTCTCAAGATATTTTCCAATTTCCCTTGTGAATTTTTCTTTTATCCATTTGCTATTTAAGATTATGCTGCTTAACTTTCACATATTTGGGAATTTCTCAGTTTTCTTTCTGCTATGGATTTCTAGTTTTAATTCATAGTGATTGGGTAAAATACTTTGTATGATTTAAATCTTTTAAAATTTAGAAAGACTTGTTTTGTGGCCTAACATGATCTATACTAGAGAGTTTTTCATGTACACTTGAGAAAAATTTGTACTCTGTTGCCGTTGCATAAAGTGTTCTGTATATGTTTGTTAGATCTAAGTGGTCTATAGTGCTGTTCAAGTCCTCTATTCTCTTACTGATTTTCTCTCTGGTTGTTCTATGTATTATTGAAGGTGAGAATTAAAGGCTTTTACCATTATTGCAGAGCTATCTATTTCTCGCTTCAATTTTGTTAATTTCACTTTATTTTTTTGAGCTTTAATGTTTGATGCCTATGTATTTATATTCTTATATCTTCTTAAAAATGAACACTTTTATTATCGTTCTTTGTCTTGTAAAAGTTTTTGACATAAAGTCTATTTTGTCTGATATTAGTGTAGCCATCTCTTTTGTTTATAATTTGCATGGAATATCTTTGTCTTTATTTTCACTTTTAACCTATTTGTGTCTTTATATTTTAGCTAGGTTTCCTCTGAAACCTGGCAGAGACACAATGAAAGAAGAAAACTTCAGATCAATATACCTGTTGAATATAGATGCAAAAATTCTCAATAAAATACTAGAAACCAAATCCAGCAGCACATCAAAAAGCTAATCTACCACAATCAAGTAGGCATTATTTCTGGGAGGCAAGGTTGGTTAAACATGTGCAAATCAATAAATGTGATTCATCAAATGAACAGAACTAAAAACAATAGCCACGTGACCATCTCAACAGATGCAGAAAAGGCTTTTGATAAAAATTCAAAATTTCTTCATGTTAAAAACTCTCAAAAAACTAGGAATTGAAGGATCACACCTCAAAATAATAAGTGATGTCCTTGACAAACCCACATCCAATGTCATACTGAACAGGTGAAAAGTGGAAGCATTTCCCTTAAGTACTGGGACAAGACAAGGATGCCAATTCTCACCACTCTTATTCAACATAGTACCAGAAGTCATAGCCAAAGCAATCAGGCAAGAGAATGAAATAAAAGGCATCAAAATAGAAAGAAAGAAAGTAAAAATATGTCTTCACAGATGATATGATTCTATACCTAGAATACCCCATTCTCTGCCCAAATGATCCTTGAATTGATAAAATTCAGTACAGTTTCAGGATACAAAATCAATGTACAAAAATCAGTGCATTTCTATACACCAATATAGTCCAAGCTGAGGGCCAAATCAGGAATGCAATCCCATTCACAATTGCTACAAAAACACAAAAATCAAAAAACAAAAAAAAAAAAACCAAAAACAAAACAAAACAAAAAAACAGGAATACAACTAACCCAGGAGGTGAAAGTTCCCTACAAGGAGAGTTACAAAACATTACTTGAAGAAATCAGAGATGACACAAACAAAATGGAAAAACATTTCATGCCAACGGATAGGAAGAATCAATATTGTTAAAATGGCCATGCTGCTATTCCTTTCAAACTACCAATGTCATTTTTCATAGAATTAGAAAAAACTATTCTAATATTTACATGAAACCCAATAAAAGCCTGAATAGTCAGAGCAATTCTAAGCAAAAATAACAAGGTGGAGGCATCACATTACCAAACTTCAAACTATTCATCAAGGCTACAGCTATCAAAATGGCATAATACTTATACAAAAACAGACATATAAACCAATGGAACAGGTTACAGAAACTTAGAAGTAAAGCCACACACCTGTAGCCTTCTGATCTTTGACAAAGTTGACAATAATAAGCAATGGGAACAGGACTCTGATATGCTTTGGTTTTGTGTCCCCACCAAAACCTCATGTTGAATTGTAATCCCCAGGTGTTGGAGGAGTGGCCTGCTGTGAGGTGGTTGAAACATGGGGCAGACTTCCCCCTTGCTGTTCTTATGACAGTGACTGAGTTCTTATGAAATCTGGTTGTTTAAAAGTGTGTAGCACTTCCTTCTTCACTCTCTCTCTCGCCTGCCACCATCTGAGGATGTGTCCCCAGCCATACCTCCTGTACAGTCAGTCTATGGAACTTTGAGTCAATTAAACCTCTTTTCTTTATAAATTTCCCAGTCTCAGGTAGCTCTTTATAGCAGTGTGAAAACAGACTAATACAGAAAATTGATACCAGAGAAGTGGGGCATTACTATAAAGATACCTGAAAATGTGGAAGTGACTTTGGAATTGTGTAATGGGCAGACTTTGGAACAGTTTGGAGGGCTCATAAGAAGAAGGAAGATGGGAAAGTTTGGAGCTTCCTAGAGACTTGTTGAAAGGTTGTGACAAAAATGCTGTTAGTGACATGGACAGCGAAGTCCGGGATGAGTTGGTCTCAGATGGAGATGAAGAACTTATTGGGAAGTGGAGTAAAGGTCACTCTTGCTATGCTTTATCAAAGAGCCTGGGGGCATTATGTCCCTGCTCTAGAGATCTGTGGAACTTTGAAATTGAGAGAGATGATTTAGGGTATCTGTCAGAAGAAATTTCTAAGCAGCAAAGCATTCAAGGTATGACCTGGCTGCTTCTCACGGTCATATACATGAACAGAGATGATCTGAAACTGGAACTTGTATTTAAATGGAAAGGAGAGCATAAAAGTTTGGAAAGTTTGCAGCCTGACCATATGGTAAAAAAGAAAAAAAAAATTTCCAAGGAGAAATTCAAGCCAGCTGCAGAAGTTTGCATAAGTAAAGAGGAGTCAAATGTTAATGGCCAAGATAATGGGGAAAATGCCTCCAGGGCATTTCAGATAGCCCCTCCCATCACAGACCCAGTGGTCTAAGAGGAAAAAGTGGTTTCATGGGCCCTGTTGCTCTGTGCACCCTTAGGACGTGGCATCCTGTGTCCCAGCAACTCCAGCTCCAGCCATGGCTAAAAGGGGCCAAGGTACAGCTTGGATCATTGCTTCAGAGGGTGCAAGCCCCAAGCCTTGATGGCTTCCATGTGGTGCTGAGCCTGCAGGTGCACAGAAAGCAAGAGGTGAGGTTTGGGAGCCTCCACCTGGATTTCAGAGAATGTACAAAAACATCTAGATGTCCAGGCAGAGGTCTGCTTCAGGGCTTGAGCCCTCATGGAGAACCTTCACTAGGGCAGTGCAGAAGGGAAATGTGTGGTTGGAGCCCCCACATAGAGTCCCCACTGAGGCACTGCCTAGTGGAGCTGTGAGAAGAAGGCCACCATCCTCCAGAACCCAGAATGGTAGAACCCACCAACAGCTTGCACTTTGCACCTGGTAAAGCCACTAGCACTCAACACCAGCCAATGAAGGTAGCCATGGGGGCTGTATGCTGCAAAGCCACAGGGACTAAGCTCCCCAAGAACTTGGGAGCCCACCCGTCACATCAGTGTGGCCTGGATGTGAGACATGGGATCAAAGGAGATTATTTTGGGACTTTAAGATTTAATGACTGCCCTGCTGGCTTCAGACTTGCATGTGGCTTGTAGCCCCTTTGTGTTGGAAAATCTCTACCTTTTGGAATGGGACCATTTCCCAATGCCTGTATCCCCATTGTATCTTGAAAGTAACTAACTTGTTTTTTATTTTACAGGCTCATAGGCAGAAGGGACTTGGCTTGTCTCAAGAAGGATGAGCATTAACTCATCTTGTCTCAACTTGTCTCAAGAAGGACAAGAAGTCAAGAGACTTTGGACATGGACTTTTGAGTTAATACTGGAATGAGTTAAGATTTTGGGGGTTTGATGGGAAGGCATAATTGTGTTTTGAAATGTAAGAAAGACATGAGATTTGGGATGGGCCAGTGCTGGAATAATATGGTTTGGCTTTGTGTCCCCACTCAAATTACATGTTGAGTTGCAATCCCATGTGTTGGAGGAGGGGCCTAAAAGAAGGTGATTGAATCATGGGGCAGGCTTCCCCCTCCCTATTCTTGTGACAGTGAATGAGTTCTCATAAGATCATGTAGTTTAAAAGTGTGTAGTGCTTTCCCCTTCGCTCTCTCTCTCTCTCCTGTCACCATGTGAACACATGGTTGCTTCCCATTTGCCCTTCTTCCATGACTGTAAGTTTCCTGAGGCCTCCACAACCATGCCTCCTGTATAGCCTGTGGAACTGTGAATCAATTTAACCTCTTTTCTTTATAAATTACCCATATCAGGTTCTATAAAACTTCTACTAGAATCAGTTTGTCCATATGTACAAAATAGCTTGGTTTGATTTGTATTGCACTAAATCTGTATATACAGTTGGGAAGAGGTGACATTCAACAATATTAAATTTCTCACTCTTACAAGAAGAAATAGTTTTCTATTTATGTAGACGTTCTTTAATTTTCTTCATCAGAGATGCAATCATGAGTGTTGGTTTTTGTCATATGTGTTTTCTGCATTTATTTATATGATCATATGACTTTTATTCCTTTGGCCTATTGATATGGTAGAATATATTGATTTACTTTTGGATGTTTAACCAGTCTTGCATACTTAAAGTAAGTCCCAGTCATGCATACTTAAAATAAATCCCAGTCTTACATACTTAAAATAAATCCCACTTGCTCATGATGTCTAATTATTTTGATACATTGTGGGATTTAATTCACTAATACTTTGTTGGGGATTTTTGCATTTATGTATTTATGTTCATGAGAAATTCGTCCTATAATTTTTCTTTCCTGTAATATCATTATCTGGTTTTGGTATTACAGTAATGATAGCAAAGAATAAATTAGAAATGTTCCCTCTGCTTCTACTGTCTGAAAGACATACTAGAGAATTATTATAATTATTTCCATAGCTGAATAGTATTTCTCTTTTTACGTCCTTGAGGAATCACCACACTGTCTTCCACAATGGTTGAATTCATTTACACTCCCACCAGCAGTGTATAAGTGTTCCTTTTTCTCCACTGCCTCAGCAGCATCTGTTATTTTTTGACTTTTTACTAAAAGCCTTTCTGACTGGTGCGAGATGGTATCTCATTGTGGTATTGATTTGAATTTCTCTAATGGTCAGTGATGCTGAGCTGTTTTTCATATGATTGTTAGCCACATTTATGTCTTCTTTTGAAAAGTGTTCATGTCCTTTGGCCAATTTTTAATTTTTTTGTTTTGTTTTCTTGTAAATTTAAGTTCCTTATAGATGCTGAATATTAGACCTTTTTCAGATGCATAGTTTGCAAACATTTTCTCCCATCCTGTAGGTTCTCTATTTAATCTGTTGATAGTTTCCTTTGCTGTGCAGAAGCTCCTTAATTTAATGATATCTCATTTGTCAATCTTTGTTTTTGTTGCAATTGCCTTTTGTGTCTTCAGCATGAAATCTGTGCCAATTCTTATGTCCAGAATGGTATCACCCAGATTTTCCTCCAGGGATTTTATAGTTTTTGGTTTTACATTTAAGTCTTTCATCCATCTTGAGTTAGTCTTTGTATATGGTATAAGGAAGGGATGCAGTTTCAATCTTCCACATATGGCTAGCCAGTTTTCCCAGCACCATTTATTACATAGGGATTCCTTTCCCCACTGCTTGGTTTTGTCAAGTTTGTTGAAGATCAGATAGCTCTAGGCGTGTGGTCTTATTTCTGGGTTGTCTATTCTGTTCCATTGGTCTATGTGTCTGTTCTTGTACCAGCACCATGCTGTTTTGCTTACTGCTCTGCAGTATAGTTTGAAGTTGGGTAGTGGGATAGCATGATGCCTCCAGCTTTCCGCCCCCGCTGCCTTAGGATTGCCTTGGCTATTCAGCCTTTCTTTGGTTCCACATAAATTTTAAAATATTTTTTTTCTAGTTCTGTGAAGAATGTCAATGGTAATTTAATAGGCATAGCATTGAATCTATAAATTGCTTTGGGCAGTATGGCCATTTTAACAATATTGATTTCTTCTATCCATGAGCATGGAATGTTTTCCCATTTATTTATGTCATCTCTTATTTCTTTGAGAAATGGTTTGTAGTTCTCCTTGTAGAAATCTTTCACCTCCCTGTTTAGCTGTATTCCTAGTTGTTTTATTTTATTCTGTGTGTGGCAATTTTGAATGGGATTGAATTTGTGATTTGGCTCTTGGCTTGACTGTTGTTGGTATATAGGAATGTTTGTGATTTTTGCACGTTGATCTTGTATTCTGAGATTTTGCTGAAGTTGTTCATCAGATTAAGGAGCTTTTGGGCTGAGACTATGAAATTTCCTAGATACAGGATCATGTGGTCTGAAAACAGGGATAATTTGACTTCCTCTTGAGTTTTCTAAGGTGGAAGCTTAGATTTTTGATTCTGTATCTTTCTTCTTTTCTATTATATCAATTTAGTGCCATATACTTCCATTTAAGCACTATTTTTACTGCACCTCTCAAATTTTTTTGGTCTATAATTTTATATTCATGTCACTCAAAATATTCTATTTTTTTCTTCAGTTTTCTTCTTTGGTCTTTGTGTTATTTAGAAATATGTTGTTAAATCTCCAGATACTTGCAGATTTTTCAGCTCTCTTTATGGTATTTATTTCTAGCTTAATTCCATTGTCTGAGAACATAATTTTATGATTTTTATTTTTAACAAATTTGTAAAGGGGTGTTTTATTATCAAGAATATTGTTTTTTAGTGAATGTTCTAAGCAAACCTGAGAAGAATGTGCATTCTACTGTGGTTGGATGGGGTATGTCTTTGTGTCTATTATATCAAATCGTTTGATACTTCTGTTTAGGTCAATTACTGTTTTCTTTCTGTTTGATGTATCGATTACTGAGAGAGGATGTTGATGTTTCCAAGCAACTATAATAGTATATTTATTTATTTCTTCTTGCATTTCTAACAGTTTTTTGGCATCACATATTTTGACACTGTTTTCACATGCATACACATAGCATTGTTTAGACTTTTTGGATAATTGGCCCCTTTTTCATTGTAAAATGGCACTTTGTATTCCTGTTTATCATCCTTGTTCTCATGTCTGCTTTATATGAAATTAATATAGCTATCCAGGCTTTCCTTTGATTAGTATTAACATAGTATATAATTCTCCATTTCTTTACTTTCAACCTATTCGTTTTTATTTAAAGTGAGATTCTTGTAGATGATATATACATGATCCTTGTTTTTTATTCACTCTGATTGTGTCTGTCTTTCAATTGGTATATTTTAGTCTAGTCACATTTAAAGTTATCATTGATAGATTTGTATTAATATGTACTATATGTATAACTATTTTCTATTTATTGCATTTTTTCCCTTATTTTCTGCCTTCTATGTTTCCAATGAAAATCTTAGATGAACTCATTTTATCTCCCTGTTCGCGTATCAGTTTCAACTTTTTAAAAAACTGTTTTCAGTGGTTGCCCTGGAGTTAGCAGTATGTAGTTTTAACTAAGTTCAGTATCACATAACACTCTATCATTTTATATGTACTTAGACACATTCTAACAGAGTATTCCCAAGTCCTCCCTCCCATCCCTTGCAATGTTGCTGTCATTCGTTTCACTTATCCATTTACTATAATCATCCAATACATTATTATTATTGATTTCAAGAAAGTTATGTTATCTCAATTAAGAATAAGATTAATTTAAAAATTTTATTTTATTCTCCTTTATTCATTTTCTGATGTTTTCTTTTGTGGATTAACCTTTCTGATCTATATCATTTTCATGCTCTCTGAATAGCTACTTTTAACATTTATTTCTGGACAGATCTGTTAGTGATGAAGTTCCTCATTTTTGTTTGAAAACGTTTTTATTTCTCCTTCACTTTGGAAGAACAAGTTCACTGAGTAAATAATTCTGGGTTGCTGTTTCTTTTTTCTTTCATTATATTAAATATTTTATTTCACTCTCTTATTGCTTGCATGATTTCAGATGAGAAATCCATTGAATTTGTTTCATTTTTCCATCTATTGGCAATGCACTTTATTTATTTGGTTTTCATCAAGATTTTCTCTTGGTCTTTGTTTGTTTGTTTGTTTGAATATGATTTCCCCAAGTGTAGTTTCTTATTTTTCTTTGATTTTATTTTCTGTTTTATATTCTCTGGCCTCCTGGATCTGTGGTTTGGTGTCTGGAAAATTCTCAGTTATCATTAATTAATTTTTTTCTTCCTTTCTGCTTTTGATATTCCCATTATACATACGTTGTATCTATTGTTATTGTCCCATAGTTATTAATGTTCTGAGTTTTTTTGTTTTTGTTTTTGTTGTTGTTGTTTTGTTTTGTTTTGTTTTGTTTTTGAGACAGAGTCTCGCTCTGTCTCCCAGGCTAGAGTGCAGTGGTGCGATCTCGGCTCACTGCCAGCTCCACCTCCCAGGTTTACGCCATTCTCCAGCCTCAGCCTCCCGAGTAGCTGGGACTACAGGCACCTGCTACCGTGCCCAGCTAATTTTTTGTATTTTTAGAAGAGACAGGATTTCACCGTGTTAGCCAGGATGGTCTGGATCTCCTGACCTCGTGATCCACCTGCCTCGGCCTCCCAAAGTGCTGGGATTACAGGCATGAGCCACTGCGCCCAGCCCTGAATTTGTTTTTAGTTATTTTTTCTCTTTGAATTTAAGTTTTGGAAGTTTTTATTGACCTGTTTCCAACTCACTGATTCTATCCTCAGCAGTGTCTATTCTACTAATTAATTTATCCAATACATTCTTCATTTCTGTAACAGTGTTTATTTTCAATACTTCCTTAAGATTGTTTTGTAGAGTTTCAATCTCTCTGCTTATGGTACCCATCTGTTCTTCCAAATTGTCTACTTTTTCCATTAGAACTTTTAACTTATTAATCATTGTTATTTTAAACTGTCTGATAATCCCATCTTTGTAATATTTGAGTTTATTTCTAATGAATGGTTTGTATCTTTAGACTTTGTTTTGTTCTTGTATTTTGGTGTGCCTTGAAATTTTCTGTTTAAAGCCAGACATGTGTCAGGTAATAGGATCTGAGATAAATGCCTTCTAGTGTTAGGATTTATGTTAACTTGGCTAGTAGTTGAACTTTTTAGAATGTTTGCTGTAGCTGTAGGTGCCAAAGTCTTCAAAATCCTCTGGTGTCTTTGTTTTCATATACCTTCTTGCCTTTGGACTTCCCTAGGTACTTCTCCTCAGACAGTCTGTATCTTGTAGTTCTTTCAGCTATAATCCACTGTTACTATACTGGATCCCTGTTGTGTGGTAGTAAGATGTAGAGTGGCAGAAGTATTCTATAATATTATGATTAAATCTTAGTCTCTTAGTGGGCCTGCGTCTTTAGGCTGTGACTTTCCAAATATTCCTTGGCTTTTTCTTTCTTTAGATAAAACAGGAAGAATAGGTGGTTCTAGATGGAAAGAAATACCCTTCTCCCAGGTGGCCTAAGGCTCTGCTAAAGTTTGGTAGGATTTTGTTATGAAGAAATTCATAAATTGTTACCTATGTAACAAACCTGCATGCTCTGCACATGTATCCCAGAACTTAAAGTGTAATTTAAAAAAATTCTGTGGGTGTATTTCAAAGTGGTTACTCTTCCCCTCTTTTACCAGAATGAAGATGAGTCTTTCTTGTCTTCTGGCTATGAAAACCTCATCAAATTCCTGGAGGCAAAATCTACAATAGTCTGGATGCACCTAAAGATTATATCCCCAGGAATTTGTCACTCTTAATGGTGGTCCACACTCAGCCTTTTGCGATTCATTGAAATTACTTTTTTTTTTTTTCAATGTGTTCAGCTTTTTCTTATAAGGACAGGAGTGACAACTTCTAAGTATTTCATATGTCAGAGTTTAAACCAAAATTTAATTTTTTTACATAGTTCTTAATGAGCTACATTTTTTCCTAAGATAAGTTTATTTAGAAAACCTGCATGAGGGTGGGAGAAAGATGATAATCTAAACTCTCGGATATTTTCCTGATGCCAAAGGGTTGTGAGTGCGCTATTTTCAGAGTCAATAAACTAGAATCAGGGTAGGCAGAATCTTTCTTTTTTTCCCTGAATTATTGGTAGTCAATTTCCTGTAAATGTTGCATGTTTATATTATATTCAGCCTCATTTTCACAGCTTCTCAAGACTTTCTGTTTAATGTGGCCCAGAAAAGCTTCAGTTACTACCATCACCCAATCTTTTTGATGTGACAAACAAATGAACATTGATTTTGTATTTCAGGCTATGCCATTTACTTGCCAGATTTCACTAAGGTCTGCATTCCGTCTCCTTGAATCCCCTCAATTTTACTTGCCCATCAATACTTTTGCAGACTTTCTCTTATTTTAGCCTTTGAAATTTGAGGCACCTTTTAGTTTCTTTGCAGATATAGTTTGTATTTTTTTCTTCCATACTGTTTGCTTTTCAGTGATTTATGAGAAAAAATAGAGAAAATGCCAAGTTAACTTCATCGTTTTCAACTATAAATCTTTCCATACACCTTTCATTGAAACCTGAGATTGTTATGGCAACTTGCGCTAGAATTAAAGGGTTGAAGAGGATGTAGTGACAATTGTGTGTGTGTGTGTGTGTGTGTGTGTGTGTGTGTTTCTATTTGGGTTTCAGTTGAAGTAATTATAAATGCTCAACACACAGAAGGATAAAATGTTTCTGCTACATCAGTAAGTTTCTTTACATCAATAACCTCACTTAACTAGGTGAGGCAATGTACAGTAATTTAGTAACTTGAAAAGGTCTATATATTTCTGGATTCATGTATGCTTCTGACAATTAAACATCAAAACAGTAAGAGTGAGTAAGTAGAGAAGTAGCACAGAACAATGTTCAAATGCAAACAGGTAAGGGAAGCAGCATATTTGTAGGTCAGTCTCCATTATAGTCTTATATTGATGTTCACAAGTGTCAACAGTGTAAAATAATCAAATGGGCATATGCAAGATGCTTAGATTGCTTTTTCTAGGTGTTTTTGTTATAAAGTTGCATTTGATTTCCTGTACCCTTTGAATTCATTATGAATTGCTAAGATGTATAAAATAAATTTAAAAGTAAATTTTGAAAACTCAAGTAATTGAGTTTTCTGTTGTCTACTTTCAGAGAAAAATAATGAGGTAATATATTTCAGCTTTAAAGAAGTATTTCTTGCATTTAAAGGTAAATTTTCATAAGAGAATTCTGAGAGGTATGTTTGTAAGACTAAAATTATTTCAACAATGGCAAATGCCATACTACCCTTCTTGAGTGCCAGACTTTTTTCCTAATCAAATAAATTATTCAAAGTTGTAACTTAGTTTTTCCTACAAAAACCTTCAAGATGAAATAATTTACGCAAATATTGTTTTCTCTTAGAAACAATTTCATACTAGGAGATTACATAGTAAAGGGCACAGTAACAATACATTTAAAAATGAAAATGATTACCAATATATTAAATCAATTATCAATGATGTTTGTATAATGTAGAGTTTAAACTTTTTGAATAATTTATATATCCATTCAGTAGTTCATTATAATATATATTACATTTATTTTTGTTTATGTGATCCCCCTAAATATAATGATTATTTTAGAATGTTCATGTACTTTTCATCTATCAGAAGTTTTTCATACAATTTACTACTCTTTATGTGAACTATTTTATTTTGTTCTGTGACATTTTATTTTTCTGCTTTTTCTCCTATCCCCTTGGCTACTTCTTCTAAGTCTCCTTTTCTATTCCTACTTTCTCTGTCAACTCATAGAATATTGAAGTTATTTAGGATTTCTTGTCATTTAACACATTCATTCCATTCCCCTCTGTTCCATTCTACCACCCAAATATATGCATCAAAATGTGTCTCAATTTTTCTCCAATTTATTCATCTAACTGCATGTTTGTCTTCAGTTTCACCCAGGTTGACTGCTCCAGCTAGCTACCGCTATTTAGCAAACTATTACAAAGTTTATTGGTGTAAAACATACCAAATTACTATTACTTACAAACTTGTGAGCCGACTATTCTGTTCTCATCCATCTTATTTGTATGGTTAGGTGGCAGCTATAATGGCTGTAGGAGTCAAGATGGTATCACTCATAGATTTTGCAGTTGGTGCTAGCATTGGCTGTGCCACCTCAGGTCTTCATGTGGTCTCTCATTTTCCAATAGGCTAAGACAGCTTCTTCACATGGAAGTCTCAGAACAGCATTCTAAGAGGGCAAGAGCAAAACTGCAAGGCCTCAAACTAGCACCATGGCATTATGATGTTCAACCATTTTAGAAGCCATAGATATTCTGATAAATTTATATCTCTATTCCTGACCTCTTCCTGACCTTCATACCTGTAGATCCACTGCCTACTCATGATCTCTACTGAAATGTGTAATAGCTCAAACTTCAAATAATGAAAACTTTGATTTTCTTCTAACTTTTACCCTCATTAGTATTCTATATATTCAGAAAAATGTATCCACTCAGCAAAACTTTATTGTACATATATTATGCCAGATATCATTTTAGACGACGGGTGTAACAATGAACAAAACTGACAATGTTCATGATTTTATGGAGTATGTCTGCTACTGATGAAAGTGTCAACAAATAAAAAACAAAATGTCAGGTTATAAATGGTAAGAAGGAAAATAAAAAGGGTAAGGAGAGAAAGAGTGATGGAAATTGCTAATATTATAGATAGAGAAGTCAGGAAAAGGCTCTCTGATTAGGTGATTTATGAATAGATACCTAAATGAAGTAAGAGAGTGAGCCAGTTATATATAGGTAAGAATTACATAATGGGCACTATCCAGCTATTTAAGTACCAAACAAGTGTCAATCAAAGACGATTGATTCCCTCACCACTTTTTAACATGGGAACTAAGTCAGTTCACTTTAACTTCAAAATATATCCCATATTAGTCTACTTATTTTTTATTTTTAAATATTTAATCTTTGTGGGTACATAGTATATATATATATTTATGGAGTATATGAGATTTTTTTATGAAGACATGCAATGTGAAATACATCATGGAGAATGGGGTTTCTATCCCTTTAATCATTTATCCTTGTGTTACAAACAATCCAATTAGACTCTTTTAGTCATTTAAAAATGTACATATAAGTTATTATTGACTATAGTCACCTTGTTGTGCTATCAAGCAGTAGATCGTATTCATTTTTTCCAACTACTTGTTGTATCTATTAACCATCCCCACCTCCCCCAAGTTTCCCACTATCAATTCTAGCCTCTGGTAACCATTTTTCCAGTCCAATTGCTATCATTTTGTCCCAACTTATCATCTATCCTGGTGAACTACAATAGTTTAACCGATATCTAGCTACGTATTCTTTTAACCTTGCAGCCAGAATGATTTTTTAAGACTGTAAATCATATTTTGTGACCCCTGTCCTTAAAATTTGGCTTTGCATTGCACTTAGAATAAAATCCAAGTTTGTGAACTAGGTCCACAAGGCCTAATAATAGGGTTCTTGATGACCACTGTACCCCATTCTGCTGTATTTTCCCCTTGGTCTTCAAGTTTCAGTGATTCTCTTTAAACTTAGCTTCAGAGTTTCAGGGAATTAAATTTATTTAGAAACATACACATCCTTCTCCATTCTCTATCTAACTACTACCTCGTGCTTCAGATCTCAACTCATATTCTTCTTCTTTTCTGCGGTCTCCAGACTAGCATAGTGCACTTTATTTTAGAGTGTATAACTTTATCACATTTTGTTGAAATTAGCAGTTTAATGGTCTAGTTTTTCTAGTGAACAGTAAACTCAGTGTAGTTAGGCAACATATTTGTCATGTTTATTATAACACTGATATTTTATTATTTTATTATGTAAATACTTATTGTCTGCTTGTCTATTTTCTCTAAATAAAAAGTAAGCTCTCTGAGAGCAGGAACCACATCAGCTTGTTCATCTGTATATGCATCCACAATAAAAAAAAAATCCTAGAGCATAGGAGGTGCTCAAAACAACATTTTCAAATTTTTGTTTACATTTTAAATATACATACAGAAAAATGAACATAATGTAAGTATACGGGCTAATAAATAATCGCTGACTTATCACTATAATGTAAAACAGTATCTAGATAAAACATAAAAGAGTACCAGCACTCTAGAAACTAATTTATGCTTCCTTTTCATCATTACTCATGGCCTAAGGGTAACCACTATCAGAATATCTATTAATATAGATGAGTTTTGTCTGTTTTGCTGCATTATATTATTGAAAAATACAGTAGCATTTTTTTTTGTTTGTTTCTGGGTATTTTCACTCAGCATTATGTTAGTAAGATTTATCTATGTTACTTGATACAGTTGCAGTTTTTCTTTATGATTACTATATACTATTTTCTTTTGTAAAATATACCAATATTTATTCATTATACTGTTAATAGAAAACTTCCAGTTTGAGGATCTTACAAATGGTGCTGACATAAGCATTCTAAATCATGTCTCTTGGTGAACAAAATGTAGGCATTTGTGCTGGTTATATACAAAAGTGTCAAAGTGGAATTGTTGAGTCATGGGATAGGCATATGTTCAGCTTTAGTAGATACTACTTAACAGTATTCCAAAGTTGTTGCACCAATTTACATTCCCACCCACAAGGTAAGAGAGTTATAGTTGCTCTATATCGTTGCCAAAATATGGTATTTTTATTTTAGTCATTCTGGTGGGTTTATAGGATATTTCATGGTGGTTTCATTTGCATTTTCTTGATAACTAATAAGGTTTATCAACTTTTCACGTATTTCTTAATCACGGGCATACTCTCTTTTGTGAATTCTTCTCAAATAGTTTTCCTGATATTTCCATTTGATTGACATAAATAGCATTTTAGAAAAATATATGGTTTATTTTGCTGTGCAGAAGCTCTTTAGTTTAATTAGATCCCATTTGTCTATTTTGGCTTTTGTTCCAATTGCTTTGGGTGTTTTAGTCATGAAGTCCTTGCCCATGCCTATGTCCTGAATGGTATTTCCTAGGTTTTCTTCTAGGGTTTTTATGGTTTGGGGTTTTACATTTAAGTCTTTAATCCATCTTGAGTGAATTTTTGTATAAGGTGTAAGGAAGGGGGTCCAGTTTCAGTTTTCTGCATATGGTTAGCCAATTTTCCCAGCACCATTTGTTAAATGGGAAATCCTTTCCCTACTGCTTGTTTTTATCAGGTTTGCTGAAGATCAGATGGTTGTAGATGTGTGGTGTTATTTCTGAGGCCTCTGTTCTGTTTCATTGGTCTATATATCTGTTTTGGCACCAGTACCAAGCTGTTTTGGTTACTGTAGCCTTGTAGTATAGTTTGAAGTCAGGTAGTGTGATGCCTCCAGCTTTGTTCTTTTTGCTTAGGTTTGTCTTGGCTATATGGGCTCTTTTTTGGTTTCATATGAAATTTAAAGTAGTTTTTCCTAATTCAATGAATAAAGCCAATGGTAGCTTGATGGGAATAGCATTGAATCTATAAATTACTTTGGGCAGTCTGGCCATTTTCATGATACTGAGTCTTCCTATCCATGAGCAGGAAAGTTTTTTATTTTTCCATTTGTGTGTGTCCTCTCTTATTTCCTTGACCAGTGGTTTGTAGTTCTCCTTGAAGAGGTCAGAAACTATCATCAGTGTGAACAGGCAACCTACAGAATGGTAGAAAATTTTTGCAATCTACCCATCTGAAAAATGTCTAATATCCAGAATCTACAAGGAACTTAAACAAATTTATAAAAAATAAAGAAACAACCCCATCAAAAATTGGGGTAAGGATATGAACAGACACTTCTCAAAGAAGACATTTATGCGGCCAACAAACACATGAAAAAAACCTCATTACTGGTCATTAGAGAAACGCAAATCAAGACCAGAATGAGATACCATCTCACGCAAGTCAGAATGGTGATTATTAAAAAGTCAGCAAGCAACAGATGCTGGCAAGGCTGTGGAGAAATAGGAACTCTTTTACACTGTTGGTGGGAATGTAAATTAGTTCAACCATTGTGGAAGACAAGTGTGGTGATTTCTCAAGGATCTAGAACAAGAAATACCATTTGACCCAGCAATCTCACTACTGGGTATATACCCAAAGGATTAGAAATCATTCTACTATAAAGACACCTGCATACGTATGTTTATTGCAGCACTATATACAATAGCAAAGACTTGGAACCAACCCAAATGATCATTAATTATAGCCTGGATAAAGAAAATGTGACACAAATACACCATGGAATACTATGTAGTCATAAAAAAGAATGAGTTCATGCCCTTTTCTGGGACATGGATGAAGCTGTAAGCCATCTTCTCAACAAAATAACACAGGAACAGAAAACCAAATACTGCATGTTCGCACTCATAAGTGGAAGTTAAACAATGAGAACACATGGACACAGGGAGGGGAACAACACACACCAGGGCCTGTTGGGGGTTGGAGTGCAAGGAGAGGGAGAGCATTGGGACAAATACCTAATGCATGAGGGGCTTAAAAGCTAGATGACGGGTTGATAGGGGCAGCAAATCACCATGGCACATGTATACCTATGTAACAAACCTGCATGTTCTGTATCCTAGAACTTAAATTAAAATTTTTAAAAAAGAAAAATGTATGGATTTATTACTGCACTTTTTCTTCTGTCTTGGTGGTCAGTTTTTTTTTTTGTCTGCAGTAATCAATAATTTATTATTTAACAAATGAGTGCATGAAAGGTTTATCTTCACTACATGTATATGTAAATGTAAAGCCTCAACAAAACAACATAATCTCCTGAATAAATAGGTCTGTTTTATAACAAAAAGTTACTAGAAATAGACTCATTTAGTCATATCCACCAGTGAACCTCCTAGATGATATGTTTGTGTGATAAAAGTAGTGTGAATAATAGCATGTGTACATTCAAGAAATTCTGGTAAGTATGGATCAAGGTCTCTTATATTTTGCATCCACATCTTCACTATATTTTTTGCTCATATATTATTAGTACAATACTAGACTTCTCTCAAACTGAGAAACTCCACAGAATACATTTCCTTAAGGGCTTGCAAAATACAGAATAACTGTGTTATTCTTTGAGGTTCACACCATGTATGTTCATCAGTTGTGTTTTAATATGCAGAAAAACACAGCATAAACAATACCATAAGTATTATTTTTAATACTTGTTTATTGATATATAGTAAACAGATTTCTAGCTTTCTTGAATCAGTATGGTTAGTGCTCACTTGGTTCATCTATTCCGTCAACAAATATTTATTGAACATATATTATATCCTATACTTGGAAATTCAACAATGAATGAGATAGACATGTTTCTTGTCTTCTCATAATGTACATTTTAGTGTTGAAGAAATATAGACAACAACTTGCTAAGAAATCAACATACAAATTACAAGAAAAGTGGCAGAGAATAATATGTGCTATGCATGGAATTTTACCTTGGATATGTAAGTGTTTTGGTTATTTAGATTTAGTAGTTAGGGAAGACCTTTTTGTAAAGGTAATATTTAAACTGAGATCTGAAGAGCACGAAAGGATCCAGCTGAGTAACACTGGAGATAGAGAAGGGGAGAGTGTAGGTACATTTCAAGCAGAAGAAAACAACTATTGCCAAATACTTCATTTATTCAAATAATAGTAATAAAACCAGTGTCACTGGATTATGCTAAGTGAGTGTGAAAGTGATATGAGATGAACACATGGACATGTGCAGAGAAGAAGATCATATTGGCCCTTGTAAGCCAAAGGAAGGACTTTGGATTTTATTTTAACTTTGATTGCCAGTCCTTAGAAAGCATTAAGCTAAAAGGTGACCAGGTGACAGAACAGAAATGGATGCTCCTGTTGGACACACACGAGCTAGTTCTGAAAAGATAAAAAAAAAAAATGGTGTAGTCCATTTGTGCTTGAGAAAGATGTTTAAAGCTTAAAACTGTTCACAGAATACAGTTTGAGTGAGCCAAATGTGACAGAGTCAGAAGAGAGTTTCCCCATACAACTATTTATGCCTGCAACCTAATCTCTGAAATCTATTTCCCACATTGCTGCAGTAGTTGTGTATTGGTCCATTCTCACATTGTTATAAAGAACTACCTGAGACTGGATAATTTGTAAAGAAAAGAGGTTTAACTGACTCACAGTTCCGCAGGTTGTACAGGAAGCATGGCTGCGGAAGCCTCAGGAAGCTTACAATTATGGTGGAATGCAAAGAGGAAGCAGCCCTGTCTTACATGGTGGGAGTAGGAGAAAGAGAGTGAAAGGGAGGTGCTACACACTTTTAAACAACCAGATTTCATGAGAACTCACTCGTTATCAAGAGAACAGCAAGGGTAAGTCCACCCTCATGATCCAATCACCCTGCACCAGGCCCCATCTCCAACACTGGAAATTACAATTTGACATGAGATTTGGGCAGAGACATAAATCCAAATCATATCAAGTAGTTTCTGAAATACTAGTCTGAACAGGCAATTTCCTAACTTTAGTCCCTTCTTTGCTTTCATGACTTTTAAGGCTCTTAGTAATCAGACTCTAGTATTTCTTTCAAGCATTCTTTCTCAGTTCCATACCCTCTCTTCACCCCAAGCATACTGGGACTCTTGCAATTTCCCAAATTTGCTATGTTTTATTGGACCCTGGTGCCCCTTGGCATGTCACTTCCTCTGCCTGAAATGTTATTCAGTACTCCTGCTTCTAATTCAGCATAGATGTAAACCTCTCTGACCACTTCTGCTCCCCAGAATGATATTCACCATACAGGTATTTAGAAGCAGTATGACACTGGCACCAACCAATCAAAATAGATGCTGTATATAGAGGTCACATTTTTAAAGACGTTAGAATAGGGCATGAAACCTGATAAGAGCTGTCTTAATCAGTTCAGGCTTCTATAACAGAATATCATCAATTAGATGGCTTGAACAACAGAAATTTGTTTATCATAGTACTGGAGATTGAGAAGTACAGCATTAAGGCATTAGCAGATCCAGTGTCTCATGAGGATATGCTTCCTGTTTTGCAATTGGCCATCTTGTTGTATCCTCAAGTGGCAGAGAGCAGAGACAAAGAGCAAGCTTTCATGCCTCTTCTTAAAAGGCACTAATCTCATTAATGAGGGCTTCAACTTCATGATCTAATTATCTCCCAAAGGCCCCACTTACTAAGACTATCACACTGGACATTACGATTTCACTGTATAAAATTTAGGGGGACACAAACATTCAATCCATAGCAAACACTATATCACTATTACTATTTGCTATTATTATATAGACAAAAGAAAAATATTTGTTATGAAATTGTGAGAATTCTGTTGTATTTTTCTATTATTATAATATTCATTTTGCAGCTTAAAAAATAGTTAAATTATAAAAATGTGTCATGACTTTTGTGGGAGTTGAAATAGGATGACAAGAGGAGTCACCTGGCCAGAACTGAAGGTCAATATTGGTGGCTAGTGTGAGGGAGTGTTGTGTTAGATTATAGGTTGTTTGCTTTGTAAATTGATGAGTTTAGATTTGATCCAGTAGACAACAGGGTACCTTTCCAGTAGCTTGTAATTATAAGACTACAAGTTGCAAGTGATCCTTGAAAATGGTGAGTTGGGCAATGGTGCAGAAAATGGATTTGAGAGCAAAGAGACTTGAGACTAGGAAATTAGTTTGGAAATTGTTGTGGTATTGTAAATAAGGAGGTTTAGATAAGAGTAGTGGCAGCCAGAGTTGAGACAAAGCGCCAAACTCGAATGCTATTAGATACCACGCTTCCTTAGTGGTGAATGAGAAATAATAATGTTAAAAGGGACATAGGGATGTGGTCAAATAGTGTATATAATTATCAGGAATGTATCTATACTGAAGAGTTA
Source organism: Pan paniscus (assembly GCF_029289425.2). Lineage (NCBI taxonomy): Eukaryota > Metazoa > Chordata > Mammalia > Primates > Hominidae > Pan > Pan paniscus. The sequence goes on along the minus strand of NC_073272.2, from coordinate 99,243,248 downwards.
GCCACTCAGAAGCCTCATTTCCCCTGCCTATAGCCAAATAATTGTATTGGTGATGAGGTAAATATTAAGAGGAAAGAGCTGACATAACCATCTAAACAAGGCTACAAGGATCATCACTGTAGAACGGACTATAGTTTTCCATATACATATGTATTGAATAGAGTCCAATCACCTTTGACCACATACAAACATCTACAAGATATGTACTCTGTCATAATATGAGTTCTGCAATTGAGAAGGTGAATTTGAGGGTTTGATAAGAACTAGAAATATATTCTTCCTGGATAAGTACTAGAAGCTCCTGAATATTGTCAGAACTGCACTTAGGTTAACAATAAATCCAGTCAGGTTTCCAGTTTTATATCTGGTTGTTCTAAATAAAGTTTAATTAACCACCAGGAAGCAGTATCACCTTTTAAAATACTGAATATTCAGCTAATGTTGTCACCAAATAATTGCATAAAATAGTTTATTTGGACCAGGTTCATAAAGCAGAAAACAGACTTAGTGAACCAACTCTTGAACATTTTTCAAGGCTAAAATATAGATTGACAAGTGGTGGACTCACAGAATTGACAGAATCTCAGCTGCCAGTATTTCTCAGATTTGATGTTGAAATTCAATCTCAATTGCCAATTAAAAAAAGAAAAGCAAGTTGAGGAGTATTTAGCTTCCCCATGAGCTTATCAAATACTGTGTTTGTCTATTCCTGTTTGTTTTGTTTTTAGAAGTTGATTATTTTCTTCCTAGTAAACATTCCTAGTAAACACTCTTGGCCAGTTGGTGGTGATATGATGCCAACATGTAAATGTTGCTTTCCGTCTTCTTTAGAAAACAACTGGGGAATGTAGCAATATAATTATCAACCATTATAACTTGATGAATATTCTATTTCTAAGCAGTCTGTTTTTCCTTTGAGGCCCCTATGTTTAACAGTGAACATTGGCACTAGCCATGAAACAGTACTCTTTGATATACTTAAACATTCTGAATGAAGCTTTTTTTTTCATTTTTAAGGCCTGAAAAGACATTTTCATATGGTGGAATTAACAGTCTGAAGTGACTGTCTAGATTTAGCATAGGCAGTTCAGTTTTACCCCCATTGTAGGCAATTCTGTGCTTCTGGGAAAGATTCCAGCACCACCAATTATGCCAAAATATGTTTTACTAAGATATAGTGAGGCATGTAGTGCAGAATCCTGTGATGTGTATTAAATTCTTGCCCTCTTTTCTCCTAAGTGCTTCTTCAAATAAATCACCTTAAACCTATAAAAATGGAAAGGAGATAAAAGACTTCCCAGGTTTCGGATGCTGAAATGGCCTTTTTCCTTATGATGCCAAGGAAGTAAGACAGTGAAGTATTGTCTTGCTGATGTTTGCTTACTAGTCAAACTAGAAAGCTGAAGAGATTCTTCGTACACAGATGTAAACAACCAATGTAGAAGCCCATTATATCGGAAATGTTTCGAGTGAATCAAGGAATGATTATCACCTCTACACTGAAGCAGACCTTAGGAAAAGAAATGGAATGGGATGTGGGCAACAAATATCCATATGAAAAAGAAAACCATCTGAAATTTCAAAGAAAACCCAATTCCATTTTCAGAGGTATTGTTCTAAGTCTGTTAATATTCTGAAGAACCTTTTTAAACTGATGGTACAACGTTAGTAAAGTAGAATGAGAAGTGATTTATAATGAGTAGGTGCCTAAGGACTGTCTTTTTATGCAACTGAATTTGTTCCAAGCAGAGGAAAGAGAAAAATTCAAGCTAGAATCAAATAATAATAATAAAAACAGCCATTGATCTATCCTTTGAAATAGACAAAAGTAATACAAAGTATCACATTTCAATGTCAAGAACTCCAGGGACCTAATATTTATAGAAGCTGGAAACTTATATTAGACTGTGGGAAGAGATATTCCTGATTTTTCTCCCTTGGAATTTCCATTTCTAAATGCTTTAAAATAATCTGAGTAGAAATAAATTGATAGAAAACAGGCAACTGTCTTTGTTTCAGTTTTTAGTTTAGAAGAAGAATTTTTCAATCATGGGAAGAAAGCAAATTGCATAACATATATAATTCAGGTTTTCTTCTTAACTGCAATTCAATGTTGTGCTCAGTACCGTGTTTATTATTCCACAATTCTATGATTATTAAGCTACCATGATTTTCAAATTTAGGCAGGAGTTTGTAAAACAAAATTTGCCAGGGAAAAATATGCTAATTAGTGAGGTTTGATGTTTAAATTAGGCTTGTTCTGAAAGCACTGCTAACTTTAGCATTGGTGCCTGCACTTAAGAGTTTTATATCACACCATTGGGATTATACTGTATTTATTAACAGACACATATAGCATGTGACATGAAGGAAATTTGAAAATGCAGTACTTTTCCCTTTGCATCATAGTTTTATTCATGAACATTTTTTTTTGGGTATAGTGGATGGGATATGCTCTAGAAGAAAAATAAGTTATTGGTCAAGTGTTTCTATGGTGCTCACGCTAAGGCATCTCTGACTATAAGCACATGACTTAACTCGTCTTTACAAGCATTGTATCAGAGGAGAATAGGAATAAACTCTATGTTCAGGTTTTCTGTAATTGGACTTTCGTTAGGTGTGTGACATAAAGGATGCTAGGTGAGAGATTTTGCTTTCCACTGGTAAGGGGACCACTGTACCAGTTTGCCTAGGATTTTCCCTTGGGTTGTGGAACTTTCAGTGGTAAAACCAGAACATACTGAAGAAAATTGAGATGGCTGATGTGGTAGGCTGACATCTGTGATGGTCCTTAAAACTTTGATGTACATATCTGTATGATTCTGTATATCTATATCTGTATGATTCTGTATATCTGTATGATTCTCATCCCTTGAATGTGGGTAGGAATTGTGAATGGGGTACCACTCTTGTGATTAGGCTACTAATCTGTGGATTGAGACTTATCACAAAGGTAATTATTCTATGTGAGTGTGACCTAATCGGGTGATGCTTTATAAAAGGCACCAAGCCATTCCTAAAAAGAGATTCTCCTGCTGACTTAAGTTTTATAGCATTAGCTTAAAAATTACCCAATTTATAAAGTTAGAAAGAAGAGCTTTATTTCTTATAAAGGGCTACAGACCTCAAGGTAGCCATTCTGACATGTTGAGAAATGTAGCCTCTGGTAGAGCCTGAAAGGCAAGCACTTTGAGGGAGTGAGGAGTAAATCAGGCATTTAAGCTGAATGGCCATATTTAAGAGTATATAGGAGAAACTATGAATATTCATGACAAGGGGTCATGCCTATGTGTCATAAGCAAACATGCATGTTACATGGGATCCATGTTCCTTTTGGGGTGGAGACTTAAGATTTAAATGTATTACAGTTTGGACCTACACATAAAAACGTGAAGTAGGGACACAGAAGCACTCAAGTGTGTAGCCTCTGTAAACTGGCCAGAACCAATCCATGGCCAGTGGTCTTTTATCAGGAAAAGTTACAGAACTCAGTCTCTTGTCCAGTCAAAGTTATAGTTATGGCTTGTGGAATGGGGGGCTCAGTTAGTCAGCGACTGGTGGTGGGTATGCTGCAACTGCTTACACATTGCTTATCTCAAGGCCAGTGATTGTTTAGCTGCTCGAGAGAAATAAATTAAGAAAATCTTATAACAATTAGAACACAGCTGATTCTTAAGTGCAGGGTGTGTGACTTAACCTCTTCCTGGTGTGGCCTTAGGTCTTGTATATAATTTGATATCTTACTGCTATAAAGAGTCTGTTCTATTAGTCTTATGATTTCTAGTTTAACATTAATGCTTGTCAGTTTTTGTGTCTAAACCACAAAATGGAGGGGATATAATAAGGTGTGTCTGACCTCCCTTCCTGTCATGGCCAGAAACACAGCTTCCAAAGTTTCTCTGGGATCCCCTTGGTCAAGAGAGGGTCTAGTCAGTCAGTTTGGGGTGCTTTATGGTTTTATTTTAGTTTTCAATAGCCACAAAGAACTGAACTCTGCCAACAACCAGTGAGCTGAGAAAAGGATCCCGAGCCTCAGATGAGATCACAGCCCCAGCCAACACCTTGATTTCAGCCTGGTGAGACCCTGAGCAGAGGACCAAGCCATCCTGTTCCTGGCTATCTGATCCATGGACACTGTGTTGTTTCAAGCCACTAAATTTGTGGTAATTTGTTACACAGCAATAAAATACTACAAATGCAATTGGTCATTCTACTTCAGAATGGAATAAAATGTATGGACTTGTCACCCTTTCTTGGACCTAAAAGGGGTCATCTTTCTTGAACCATAGCACTACTTGTTTTAAGAATCATATATTTGAAGAAAGTATGTCAGAACAGTTGTCATGCATAGGTATTCAGCTGTAGAAAGAGGATATAGAGCGAGCAGAGTGTTGCCAAGAAGGGAGTGCAGTGGAATGATCTCTCAGCACTCAGGAATAAATGGTCTCCAATTTGGAGAGGAGGCTAAAATAGAATATATATCAGGAAAGGGTAGGGAAATGGAGCATATTTTTATTAAGCATTGTACAGAGCAGTGATTTTCCTGTCTTTTATTTGCCTTTCTTTTGTTTTCTTTTTTAAGGAAAGGTCATCTACTCTGGAGTTCAGTGGTGCAATCATATCTCACTGCAGCTTTGACCTCCCAGGCTCAGCTGTCCTCCCACATCAGCCTGCTAAGTAGCTGGGTAGCTGGGAATACAGGTGTGTGCCATCACGCCTGGCCAATTTTTGTATTTTTTGTAGAGGCAGGGTTTTGCCATGTTGCCCAGGCTGGTCTTGAACTCCTGGGCTCAAGTGAGCCACCTGCCTCTGTCTTCCAAATTGCTGGGATTACAGGCGTGAGCCACCACACTTGGCCCTGAGCAGTGATTTTTCAAACTGTGCTTGGTAACCAACCAGTGGGTTATGAAATCAATTGAGAAGGTTGCAATTAAAATAAAAGATATAGTATATAATAGAATAGAAGATAAATTAACAGAATGCTTGCAGGTAGCAAGTGCATTGTTTTGTAAAACTTTTTATTCAGTTTTATATTTATATGTATACTGGTTGATGATGTTAAATGTTTTTTACTGAAGATTTCAGTCAAACAATTTTGGAAAACACTGATATAGTGTAATGGTTTAGAAAAAGGCTTCTCAAATTTGCACAGTAGAAAAAGTTGAAAAGAATTTTTAATTATGTATTACTGGTTCCTTGACTCCACCAAAAATTAATTGAAATTTCTGGAGATTGGATATGATTATAGTTTTGAAAAATCCACAGGTGATTCTGATTGCAGTGAAGTTTGAGAACTACTGGAGTAGAGCAGTAATTTTCTTTCTTTTTTTTTTTTTTAAGGAAAGATCTTGCTCTGTGCAGGGTCTGCACTCTGACAAAGTGCATAATCTTAAAAAGCCCCAGTTTCCATATTTATCAAATATGGCTTAAAATTGCACCCATTTCATAAGCATGTTCAGAGAATGAAACCGAGAAGAAAACACATTGCCCAATTTATGGCAGAGTAACAGAGGAGTAAACAGTTTTTTTGTCATCAATCTATACAGTGTTTTAAGAATGGTTGCAAGTTGGTGAGAAGACACCGTATGACCACACCCACACAGTGGTCATATACAAATTTTGTCAGAAGCAGGGAACCCCATAAGGCAAAACAAGATGCAACATATCTTGGGATAGCTTTCTCATGGTTCCAGTTCCCTGAGGGAATGTGTGCTTATAGGTTACATTGTCCACACATCATGGGCCCTGCTAGAGCTGAGAAATAACTGGATCTGACACAATAGTAAAGTTTTTTTGTATACCCCACATATTTTATATTTTGGACCTAATTCACCTGTTGAAATAATTTACACTGGAAATCTTTACATTTTGCTTTAAAGAGAATGTTTACAAACCTTGTGCTCTCTTAGTTCTTTAACAAAACAAAGAACTAAAATCAGCCATATCCTCATCTGGGGAAATAGTCAGTGCCTCCTGTTTTTAGGTACTCTATGAAGCTCATTTCCGAGAGCTTCCTAGGTGGGTGCCAAATAGTCTGCTAGGCACTTTATAGACTTTAACTCATTTAATTCTCCCAATAATCAAAAGAGGGTAGGCATTGCTATTTCTAATGGGTAGATGAAGAAAAGAGTCTCAGAGTGGTTAAGAAACTTGTACAAGGTCACCTAAGAACTAAGTTGCAGAGCTGTGATACTGTGTAGTCAGGATGCTCCAGAGAAATAAAACCAATAGGAAGCATATATTTATAGACAAATATTTATTATATGGAGTTGGTTCACATGATTATGAAGGCTAGCAAGTCCAAATTTGCAGTGTAGGCTTGAGACCCAGGAGATCCAAGTGGTGCAAATCCAGTCCAAAGCCAGGCTTCCTGGAGACCCAGAAGAGCTAATGTGCAGATAAAGTTTAAAGGCAGTCTTTTGGAGAATACCCTATTGTTCAGGGAGGTTCTTCTTTTCTGTTCTATCCAGGATAAAGCCCATCCACATTATGGAGGGCAATCTGCTTATTCAAAGTTCACCAATTTAAATGTTAATATCACCCAGAAACATACACCTTCAAGTTGACACAAAATTAACCATCACAGATGTAAGCCCAGAAAGTCTGACTGAAGATCTCTTAACAATTTTGAGTATATAATATGTGAATGTCTGGCATTCAATAAGTATTTCCAATGTGCTAATTAATGCTCACAACAAATTTATGAGGTTAGTACTATTTTATCCTTATTTTACAAATAAAGGCTCAGAGAAGGTAAGAAACTTGTCTATGATCACACAACAAGTAAATGTTAGAGCTGTAATTTCAATACAGGTTTTCTAAATCAAAAGCCTGCTCTTTTCCTTTTACCATACTGCCTTCTCATTTTATCATAATGCCTCAATCGTAGCTTGAAGTGATTGGGGTAATTTTCTGTTTAATGAGAAGTAGTCGTAAACAATTCCAGTTATGTAAACGATTTATAGATTATTAAAACTTTATTTAAAGTCAATTATATGTATATCATATATATATAACCAATTTCCTTTGAGAAATCGATATTTGTTGCATACTCCGAAGATCATAATAAAAAAGTGGATATTAAGTGAGCATGTATGTGTTAAATATTTTTCTATGGACTTTATATATGCTATGATTGTTACAGATAAAGAAATTGAGATACAGAAATGCAAGTGGCAAAGTTGGGACTCAAAGCCAGGTAGATTGATTCTGGAACCTGAACTTTTTTTTCACCTCTACAGCATACTCCCACTTCTGATAACACACAGCTCTGCAGAATTACTATTGATATTAAGCATAAAACATTGGAATATAGTATTTCCATCACATCTATGAAAGATACAGAAAAATAAGCAAGAGAAAAGTAAAAGCAGTTAGGAAGTCTTCAAAATATAACTAAGACTCAAAGGGAAACAAGGGGGATTTTAGGATGGATATGATTTTAAATAAAGATTTCATATTTCTGATTGTGAAAAAGTGGGTGTCTCAGTTCTAGAGACATTTAAAATTAGATAATGCATTGAAAAATGTACCATAGGAAAAAAACCCCATCCTTAACAGAAAAGATACAAGGAAGAATGCTGTTCACAAAATTGAAAGATCTGAGTTCCCTTTTATAATTTTATTTGGACATTTATATGATTAAAAAATAGTGATTCTTTTATACTGTCTCAGGTTCTGAGACCTGTCAATGGAAGGGTGTGAAACCATTTTCATTTAATTCTATTCTGAAGATTACTATTTATATTGATATTTTAGTTCAGGTCAGAGATTTGGTTAAATATGAGAATGTTTAGTTCTAGAAAAGAGAACAAGAAAACATTGAAATTATGAAGTCTACAACAATCACATTCTGTGTCTCTGTGTACTTCTTGACTTTTGTGATTTTCAATGATAGCATTATAGTATCCATAGTCAACATCATTCTCCTCTGTTTATAGGTTTTGTGAAGAATAAATGTACCTTGGAACTATGGAGACCTGCCTATCTCCTAGTTTGAATATCTCAGTTGATAGATTTCTCCTTCACATATTATTTACGTATTTATTTTGAATCTATGTACTTTGATCTCTCTCCTCCCCTGACATACACACATATTTAAAAGATGTATCTGGTGTGGTAAATAGAGATTAATGGTAAAGAAAAAATAACTTTTTGGAATAAAGGTTTTTATTTATTTATTTATTTATTTATTTATTTATTTATTTTCCAGTGTAGGCTGCTTTGCTTGTAAGAAATTGGCTTCAGGTATTTGTATCAACTTCCACCCCCCTAGGGCTTTCAAAGACGTTCCTTTCAGTGATTCTTATAAAATGGAAAGGATCAAAATGGTTAAATAACACTGCACCCTTAATAAACACCACCAACAACAACATTCCACTGAGGAAAGAAAAATATTGAACTACAAAATAAAACAAGAGGCGTAAATCAGATGCTGTAGGAAGAAAGGGCAGAGAGCCATATTATTAGTGAAAATCCTGGAGTAACAGAACCAGTAGTAGTTGATTTTGTATTCTCTTTCAAGGTTTCAGCTCTTAGAAAAATGAGACAATTATCCTCTTCCACAATCCTAAACTGTAAAATTTCTTGCTGCTCTAATTCTTTAGTACTCATGTAATTTATTATTGCAAGCATGCACTTATGTATCTGCTATTATTTTTGATTTCCTTCATTATTAGCTTCATGGCTTTTTAAACAGGTATTAACCTAGGGAGAAAAGAGACAAAAGATAGAAAGGGAAGGACTGACGGAAGGAAGGAAGGAAGGAAGGAAGGAAGGAAGGAAGGAAGGAAGGAAGGAAGGAAGGAAGGAAGGACGGACGGACGGAAGGGACGGACGGATGGATGGAAAAGAAGAATCCAATAAGGAATGTTACTGAAAAATAGTGGAACATAGCAATGCCTTCCCCGAGAAAACTTTTCAATGCCTCCAGAAGTGACAGCAGTATGTTCTGTAATGCTAAGAAGGTGCTTTTAATGTATATAGAATGACTTAGGACTCAGATATTTCATGAAGAACCACTAATGTGGCTTCTTGTTTTTAACAAGGTCTGAGCATTTTCTGTATCCTTTGCAAGTTGAAGATTTTTTTAGTGCCTGTCCCTTCCCTTTGGCAAAACAGAGCAGGAATTGACAGTAAAAGGTCTTTCACAGTCTGGATTCACATTCTCACTCTTGCTTTTCACCCTCTCCAGGCACTTCTAAAGGAGGGGTTTCTCGTGGTTGGCACTACTGCCTCAGGCATTTGTACCACACTACTGGAGGTTCCCAATTATTCTTATGATCAGACCCTTGCAGCTTGAGGGAAAAGGGACAGTTAATTGGATGTCTTCCATCCTTCCAAATCTAGTGCAAAGTTCTCATACATTATTTAGTAAAGCATGTATAATTGGTCAACCAACACAATCTCAACTACTTTTTATCTTCCACATTAAGAAATGGATAAATGTATGTATTAACTCTACAAAATACCTGATAGTTATTAACCTATAATTATAGTGGAATTTGTTAAAGTCTAAACAATATAATGCTATAGCAAGTATGCATCCCCACTATAAAGATAAATTGTTGTCTATGTTCTTGTTCTCTTTGTTTATGTAGTGTTGACACTTATAATCTGCATCACAGTTAAAATATATGAACAGTTTTGGAAGATTTTGTCAGCCACTAGAGAGGTTTGTTTATATTAAGGCAATTGTCTGTTTGTGAAAGAAGGAGACACACTAGTAGAAGCAGTGATCCAGTGTCATAAAGACAAAAATAAGAGAAAGTAAACATTAAAAATCAAGTTTCAAAGTAAGCAAAGACCATAGCTCACTCCTTCCTCTCCTTCTCGACCATTCCTAAATGTATTGACCAGGAAATCACCCTATGTTATACTTTGAAGAGAGAGAAATTGCATTAAGAAACCCAATACATTTTCAAAAGGAAAGTGTTAATTTTAGATAGGATCACACCGGATCCCAAACAGTGCAGTATGGAGCTGGATGAAGGAGAAACATGGTGGTTTCCTTACACACATCCTGCATGAAAAATAAACCCATTAATTAGAGCATTAGAGAAATTCTTTTAAAGCCTGTGTGTAGGCCACATATTTTAGTGTTATAAAAATAATATATGTTTTCTTGGCCGGGAGCGGTGGCTCACGCCTGTAATCCCAGCACTTTCGGAGGCCGAGGCAGGTGGATCACGAAGTCAAGAGATCGAGACCATCCTGTCAAACATGGTGAAGCCCCGTCTCCATTAAAAACACAAAAATTAGCTGGGTGTGGTGGCGTGCACCTGTAGTCCCAGCTACTCGGGAGGCTGAGGGAGGAGAATGGCTTGAACCTGGGAGGCGGAGGCTACAGTGAGCCCAGATGCACCACTGCACTCCAGCTTGGCGACAAAGCGAGACTCTGTCTCAAAAAAAAAAAAAAATTTTTTTTTCTTTTATGAAAAGGGAGATTGCTTAAATTTAACATAAAATTGGAAGTTTATGCTCAGTTGAAACGCCATGTATTTGTGAGCATGTCCAGTGAGCTCTGATGAACATAGCAGACACTTTTTTTCATAGTACCCTGGGCTGGGAAAATGAAGGCTTGGAATCTGGGCAAGCTTACAAAAATGAACACCTGAGACTTCAGAAAAACTTTAATCTTCTTGAGATTTCAGGGAGATAAAGATATTAGTAAGTGGCCAGATGCTGGTATTGAATACCAGATTGTCTTTGCTATCCAAGTAATCTGTCTTTATTTGAATAGCTGGCAAATACTTTTCTGACAACTATTAAGACACTTCTGGAAGTGTTTATGAGTGACACATTTTATTCATCAATAAATTAATGGATGATATCATGATTGCCAAACTAAGATTTTACACAGAAAACCACAAAGAAGGAAAGGGAACTTTTTCCCTCTGTAAACATTTTCTTTTCTGTTCTTCCTTTTTTTTTCTACGTGGTTTTCTTTTGTTGTGGTAATGCAGAACTCTACATCCCTTGTAAAAAGAGCTGTGAAGGGGGTTGGGGATTAGTTCTCATAAAGAAAAAAATGTAGAGAATTCTGTAGGTGACAAAGTAAGTAATGAAACATGCTACGATTTATTATATCTCCTTCAAAATCCTTAAACTATATATTGCACACACAATAGTAAGTCTATTTTAGATGAAACAGACAATCCCCTTTGTAGGAAAAAATAACTTTTGAACAGTGCATGTATTCTTTGCTGATTAGAAACTTACATGCTTACAGAGTTTTGTAAGAAGAAACAATGTGATTATCAAAATTAGTTCAAAGTGATTGGACTCTACCATATTATATTTTTTGATCTAATGAAAAGAAAGTGTTGGGAAAATTGAAGAGTATAATGAATTATTATTAAAGTGGTCATTTTGTCAATTTTCCTTATATACCAGTTGTCAGAAGAAGGTGTGGGCTCTTCTTTGCTAATAGTAGTAATGGATGGTTTATTTTTCATTTGTACAAACTTAAGGTTACCTATGAAATTTTGTTACATGTATAAGATGCACAATGATCAAGTCAGGGTATTTAGGGTGTCCACAATCCAAGTATGATACAATTTTAAGTATATTAACCCTATCCTGCTATTAAACTTTGAATTTATTCCTTCTGTCTTACTGTATGTTTGTACCCTTTAACCCACTTCTTTCCATCCTCCCCTTTCTTCTCTTCTTCACTACAAGGAAGCAATATTACTTGGAGAAATAGTCGATTCCAGGATTAGGTCATGGAAAGTACACAACAAGCCTGGGACATATTGCTGTGTAAGAAATTAAGAAAATGTTAAAAAATATATATGGGAACTTATTCAAATGACATAGGGTCCAACTTGAAGGATCTTCAAATGGCCAATGTTTGAACAACTTAAGTAACAAAGTAACCAATGATAGTCATGTGTTACATCTTGTAGAATGAAATACATATCCAGCAAGACTTAAAATAAGTTCTGAAGAAACCCACAACAGTTAGCAGTAGTGATCAAGGACACCTGTACTTCTTACTCTGGAGTGTTTGTGAAACCTCAAAATTAGAAGCATATTTTGGTATGGTATATGTACATTTTTTTCTTGGTGAGACTCTATAACTTTAAAGAGATTTTTAAAGTTGTAACTTCAGGAGTATTAAGAACCATTGAAAATTTGAGATCCCTTTGGTATTAAAATCCAGTAGTTTTAGTTTTATGTATTTACTGTACTTTCCAGAGGGTTATCTATATGGCTGCAATAAAATACAGTATATAATTTTGTTGTAATAATAGTGTACCTAGTTTTATTAATTAATTAATTATTGAGACAGAGTCTTGCTTTGTCGCCTAAGCTGGAGTGAAGTGGCACAAACTCTGCTCCTGGGTTTTCTGGGTTCAAGCGATTCTCCTGCCTGAGCCTCCGAGTAGCTGGGATTACAGCCTAGTAAATCTAATATAATCATGGAAATACCTTATCATTCATGGTAATGCTTTTAGTTTATCTTCAGATTGGAATAGAAAAAAAGTCTAAGTAAGGAAGGCCACATGTTGCCTACATCTGAATTATCCCATTCCTCCTTTTGTATTATGACATTATCATGCATACAAATAGTTATGTTTAAACAGTATTTTAACCTCATCTAATACTTACACCGTATATAAATCTAACAATTATGTCACTTCGATTGTCATTATTACTGTAGCTTACAGAAAACTCATCACAGGGTAGGTTAAATGTCTCTCTCTTTATATATAATACAAAGAGGTACTTGCCTATAAGAGAAATTGAAATCATGCATTTATCTGCAAAATATAACATACATGGATAAATCAGAAACTATGAAATTGGTTACCTACAAATCATGTGTGTGTTGGGGTGGACAGCATGGAAGGGTTGGGAAGGTAAGTAACAATTGTTGTGATGCTCTACATATACAGGGAATAAAATGAAGTAAACCAGAATGGGAAAAAACTCTCTAAAACTACATGCAGATAGAAACAAATGTACCCAAATGTATTTCAAATAGATTACATAATCAAACTTAAGGAAGGAAAAAGGGAACTAATTCATGCAACATTTAAAAACAGTACGTTGACTATATACCTTCAATTTTGGAGGCAAAAAAAAAAGGATTGCAAATGGAACTGTAACTCTTGAACTCTTTTTGATTGATGATACATAGAAACACATATAGACATAGATAGATGATGGATATACTGACAAGTTTTTATATACTGCAGGATCAAGAAAATATGTAAATATGTGCTTTCTTTTGGAGGAAGAGCTTGAGTTCTTATGGAAGATGGGGAATATGACTATGGAATAGAGTAGTGCAAACTATACGGGGGTAAACTGGAATTGGAGATATTAGTATAAACTTATGATTTTCCAGCTCTGACAGAGGAAAGGTCCTGCAAGTAAATATATCCCACTTAGCTCTCAGATTATGGTTTCTAAATATCAATCCACACTACAGAAGCACAGCTTCTTAGATAAATGTCTAATGCCAGCATTAGCATAGGTAAAGCACAAAATGAGCCTGAAACATCTTTTGCCAAAAAGTAAGAAAGTATTCAAAAAGGTGGCATGAAGCATATCCAAAATACGGCTTGAAGGGGTCCCCACTGGTCAATCTTAGACAATTGTAGCATCAAAATAAAAAATAAGAGCAATGTATTATAACCCATTGATTTATTTTTAAAAAGTGGAATCCATGAGTTTATGCTGATCATAAAAATATAAATGATTAATAAATGCATAAATTAAGAGGGATGAGAAGATGCTTCCCTACAGTATAATGCTGTCATAAACATGAAAGAAGTGGTGGAATTGAAGGTGGGGATAACCATTGCGTGATCATCATCATAAAGATGCAAGAATCATCAATGGATTCAAAACTGAGTGAGGAGAATTGATTAGGAGCAGGGTAATGGTATGGCCTCAAAGCATCTTGCACATAGAGGGATTATTGATTGCAAGGTAAAATCTGGTAACTGCACAATAGAAAAACCTGAGAATGGAGAAACTATACAACATAGTAACCACACAATGAAGAAATCTTGCAGCTAATAATACATGACAACTAATTAATGTGTAATATAATTGCAACTAATAATAAAGTAATTATAATTGAAACTAATAATATATAATAATTGCAACTAAAAATATATTATAATAATTGCAACTAATCATATGTTATATTATGTAATGTTGAAGGTTCCTTCTCTCCACATATATAGTAAATATATAGTATATATCATATATTCCTATAATATACATTATATATTGTATATTATATTAAATATATATATAAATTACTATATATTATATATGCATATATATATATATAAAACTAGTTGCAAGATTTCTCTTTTCTATAGTTACTACATTGTAGTTTCTCCATTCTCAGGTTTCTCCATTGTGTAGTTACTAGCTTTTACTTTGCAATTAATAATCCCTCTATGTGCAAGACACTTTGAGACCATACCATTACCCTGCTCTTCATCAATCCTCCCTATTAATTTTGAATCCACTGATGATTCCTCCATATAAACATACACACACACACACACACACACACACACACACACACACACACATACATAGAGAGAGAGAGAGAGAGACAGAGACAACAAATGCAACTGAAACAAAATTTAAATGTTTGGAAATTTGGGTTGCATATATGTCCGAGTTTTCTTTACCATTCGTGTTACTTATCTATCAGTTTAAAATTATTTACATTTTTTAAAATATAAAAAACAATGGAAAGTATATAGGGTAGAGAAACAACTCTTCCCCCTCCCATTATATTTGTTAAAAGCAATCTCTGACATAAGTAACCTATGAATATTTTTAGTGAATAAACTTTTGTCATCAATAATATTTTTGTTTATAGCACTTAGGTTTTTATATAAATTTTGCACATATTTATTATTTCTTATAACACTTATGTGATAGAAATATATATTTTTCTTCATCTTGCAGTTGACATAAATCTAAGTGCAAAATAATGTTATCTTAGATGTCCAGATGTAAAATTAATGGTCCTATTAATTTCACATATTCTCATAACTAATTATGTTTTTTTGACACTCACTTTTTACAGGGGGGAAATAAATGCAGGTCTCTTTTTTAACTTTTTTTTTCATGTATTTGGGTTTCGAATTATCTGTGATGTCATCTTATATGTAAGCTGTCACATTTAATTCAAAAACATAAACTGTTGTCTAGAATCCAGCAGGCGTACTTGGCTTTATTCTCTATCTGGTCTATATATGAAATTGTAACCTAACTTTTCATCACATATCTTTGGATTTTCTCCAAATAGTTCATTGAAATATTCATCTATTTAGGCTGGTAGAGTATCAATTTAATATCAGATATTGATCAATAACAGACATTGGGGAACAAGACTCAGAATTAAGAAGGAAAAACTATAAGCAGCAGAGAATGTTGCAAGTAAATAAGTACATAAGAATACATTTGACTTCAAACATTTGAGACACAGATTTTTTATTTTGGTCTTTGAGTTTGAAAAGTTCCGATATCTTCCATCACTGAAGAAATGAATGAAATGAAGCAAGAAGGGAAGTTTAGAGAAAAAAGAATAAAAAGAAATGAACAAAGCCTCCAAGAAATATGGGACGATGTGAAAAGACCAAATCTACGTCTGATTGGTGTACCTGAAAGTGACGGGGAGAATGGAACCAAGTTGGAAAACACTCTGCAGGATGTTATCCAGGAGAACTTCCCCAGTCTAGCAAGGCAGGCCAACATTCAGATTCAGGAAATACAGAGAACGCCACAAAGATACTCCTCGAGAAGAGCAACTCCAAGACACATAATTGTCAGATTCACCAAAGTTGAAATGAAGGACAAAATGTTAAGGGCAGCCAGAGAGAAAGGTCAGGTTACCCACAAAGGGAAGCCCATCAGACTAACAGCGGATCTCTCGTCAGAAACTCTGCAAGCCAGAAAAGAGTGGGGGCCAATATTCAACATTCTTAAAGAAAAGAATTTTCAACCCAGAATTTCATATCCAGACAAACTAAGCTTCATAAGTGAAGCAGAAATAAAATAATTTACAGACAAGCAAATGCTGAGAGATTTTGTCACCACCAGGCCTGCCCTACAAGAGCTCCTGAAGGAAGCACTAAACATGGAAAGGAACAACCGGTACCAGCCACTGCAAAATCATGCCAAATTGTAAAGATCATCAAGGCTAGGAAGAAACTGCATCAACTAACGAGCAAAATAACCAGCTAACATCATAATGACAGGATCAAATTCACACATAACAATATTAACTTCAAATGTAAATGGACTAAATGCTCCAATTAAAAGACACGGACTGGCAAATTGGATAAAGAGTCAAGACCCATCAGTGTGCTGTATTCAGGAAACCCATCTCACGTGCAGAGACACACAAAGGCTCAAAATAAAAGGATGGAGGAAGATCTACCAAGCAAATGGAAAACAAAACAAGGCAGGAGTTGCAATCCTAGTCTCTGATAAAACAGACTTTAAACCAACAAAGATCAAAAGAGACAAAGAAGGCCATTACATAATGGTAAAGGGATCGATTCAACAAGAAGAGCTAACTATCCTAAATATATATGCACCCAATACAGGAGCACCCAGATTCATAAAGCAAGTCCTGAGTGACCTACAAAGAGACTTAGACTCCCACACAATAATAATGGGAGACTTTAACACCCCGCTGTCAACATTAGACAGATCACTGAGACAGAAAGTTAACAAGGATATCCAGGAATTGAACTCAGCTCTGCACCAAGTGGACCTAATAGACATCTACAGAACTCTCCACCCTAAATCAACAGAATATACATTTTTTTCAGCACCACACCACACCTATTCCAAAATTGACCACATACTTGGAAGTAAAGCACTCCTCAGCAAATTTAAAAGAACAGAAATTATAACAAACTGTCTCTCAGACCACAGTGCAATCAAACTAGAACTCAGGATTAAGAAATTCACTCAAAACCGCTCAACTACATGGAAACTGAACAAGCTGCTCCTGAATGACTACTGGATACATAACAAAATGAAGGCAGAAATAAAGATGTTCTTTGAAATCAACGAGAACGAAGACACAACATACCAGAATCTCTGGGACACATTCAAAGCAGTGTGTAGAGGGAAATTTATAGCACTAAATGCCCACAAGAGAAAGCAGGAAAGATCCAAAGTTGACACCCTAACATCACAATTAAAAGAACTAGAAAAGCAAGAACAAACACATTCAAAAGCTAGCAGAAGGCAAGAAATAACTAAAATCAGAGCAGAACTGAAGGAAATAGTGACACAAAAACCCTTCAAACAATTAATGAATCCAGGAGCTGGTTTTCTGAAAGGATCAACAAAATTCATAGACCGCTAGCAAGATTAATAAAGAAGAAAAGAGAGAAGAATCAAATAGACAAAATAAAAAATGATAAAGGGGATATCACCACCAATCCCACAGAAATACAAACTACCATCACAGAATACTGCAAACACCTCTATACAAATAAACTAGAAAATCTAGAAGAAATGGATAAATTCCTCGACACATACATCCTCCCAAGACTAAACCAGGAAGAAGTTGAATCTCTGAACAGACCAATAACAGGCTCTGAAATTGTGGCAATAATCAATAGCTTACCAACCAAAAAGAGTCCAGGACCAGATGGATTCACAGCCGAATTCTACCAGAGGTACAAGGAGGAACTGGTACCATTCCTTCTGAAACTATTCCAATCAATAGAAAAAGAGGGAATCCTCCCTAACTCATTTTATGAGGCCAGTATCATCCTGATACCAAAGCCTGGCAGAGACACAACAAAAAAAGAGAATTTTAGACCAGTATCCTTGATGAACATTGATGCAAAAATCCTCAGTAAAATACTGGCAAACCAAATCCAGCAGCACATCAAAAAGCTTATCCACCATGATCAAGTGGGCTTCATCCCTCGGATGCAAGGCTGGTTCAGTATACGCAAATCAATAAATGTAATCCAGCATATAAACAGAACCAAAGACAAAAACCACATGATTATCTCAATAGATGCAGAAAAGGCCTTTGACAAAATTCAACAACCCTTCATGCTAAAAACTCTCAATAAATTAGGTATTGATGGGACGTATCTCAAAATAATAAGAGCTATCTATGACAAACCCACAGCCAATATCATACTGAACGGGCCAAAACTGGAAGCATTCCCTTTGAAAACTGGCAGAAGACAGGGATGCTCTCTCTCACCACTCCTATTCAACATAGTGTTGGAAGTTCTGGCCAGGGCAATTAGGCAGGAGAAGGAAATAAAGGGTATTCAATTAGGAAAAGAGGAAGTCAAACTGTCCCTGTTTGCAGATGACATGATTGTATATGTAGAAAACCCCATTGCCTCAGCCCAAAATCTCCTTAAGCTGATAAGCAACTTCAGCAAAGTCTCAGGATACAAAATCAATGTACAAAAATCACAAGCATTCTTATACACCAATAACAGACAAACAGAGAGCCAAATCATGAGTGAACTCCCATTCACAATTGCTTCAAAGAGAATAAAATACCTAGGAATCCAACTTACAACGGACATGAAGGACCTCTTCAAGGAGAACTACAAACCACTGCTCAGTGAAATAAAAGAGGATACAAAGAAATGGAAGAACATTCCATGCTCATGGGTAGGAAGAATCAATATCGTGAAAATGGCCATAATGCCCAAGGTAATTGATAGATTCAATGCCATCCCCATCAAGCTACCAATGACTTTCTTCACAGAATTGGAAAAAACTACTTTAAAGTTCGTATGGAACAAAAAAGAGCCCACATCGCCAAGTCAATCCTAAGCCAAAAGAAC
Source organism: Pan paniscus (assembly GCF_029289425.2). NCBI lineage: Eukaryota > Metazoa > Chordata > Mammalia > Primates > Hominidae > Pan > Pan paniscus. The sequence goes on along the minus strand of NC_073272.2, from coordinate 99,224,418 downwards.
AAAGCTGGAGGCATCACGCTACCTGACTTCAAACTATACTACAACGCTACAGTAACCAAAACAGCACGGTACCGGTACCAAAACAGAGATATAGATCAATGGAACAGAACAGAGCTCTCAGAAATAACACCGCATATCTACAACTATCTGATCTTTGACAAACCTGAGAAAAACAAGCAATGGGTGCTGTTTTTAATAATTTTAATAAATGGTGCTGGGAAAACTGGCTAGCCATATGTAGAAAGCTGAAACTGGATCCCTTCCTTACACCTTATACAAAAATTAATTCAAGATGAATTAAAGACTTAATGTTAGACCTAAAACCATAAAAACCCTAGAAGAAAACCTAGGCATTACCATTCAGGACATAGGCATGGGCAAGGACTTCATGTCTAAAACACCAAAAGCAATGGCAACAAAAGCCAACATTGACAAATGGGATCTAATTAAACTAAAGAGCTTCTGCATAGCAAAAGAAACTACCATCAGAGTGAACAGGCAACCTACAAAATGGGAGAAAATTTTCGCAACCTACTCATCTGACAAAGGGCTAATATCCAGAATCTACAATGAACTCAAACAAATTTACAAGAAAAAAACAACCCCATCAAAAAGTGGGCAAAGGACATGAACAGACACTTCTCAAAAGAAGACATTTATGCAGCCAAAAAACACATGAAAAAATGCTCACCATCAATGGCCATCAGAGAAATGCAAATCAAAACCACAATGAGATACCATCTCACACCAGTTAGAATGGCAATCATTAAAAAGTCAGGAAACAACAGGTGCTGGAGAGGATGTGGAGAAACAGGAACACTTTTACACTGTTGGTGGGACTGGAAACTAGTTCAACCATTGTGGAAGTCAGTGTGGCCATTCCTCAGGGATCTAGAACTAGAAATACCATTTGACCCAGCCATCTCATTACTGGGTATATACCCAAAGGACTATAAATCATGCTGCTATAAAGAGACATGCACACGTATGTTTATTGCGGCACTATTCACGATAGCAAAGACTTGGAACCAACCCAAAGGTCCAACAATGATAGACTGGATTAAGAAAATGTGGCACATATACACCATGCAATACTATGCAGCCATAACAAATGATGAGTTCATGTCCTTTGTGGGGACATGGAGGAAATTGGAAATCATCATTCTCAGTAAACTATCACAAGGACAAAAAATCAAACACTGCATGTTCTCACTCATAGGTGGGAATTGAACAATGAGAACACATGGACCCAGGAAGGGGAACATCACACTCTGGGGACTGTTGTGGGGTGGGGGGAGGGGGAAAGGATAGCATTAGGAGATATATCTAATGCTAAATGACAAGTTAATGGGTGCAGCACACCAGCATGGCACATGTATACATAACCTACACATTGTGCACATGTACCCTAAAACTTAAAGTATAATAATAATAAAATAAAAAACAAACTAACAAACAAAAAAAAGAAAAGTTCCGATATGACCTGCCACGGAAAGAATTCTGTACTAACCTTTACCTTTGATCTGCTCTCCTACTTTTCCTGAGACTATTACCAACTGCTTGCATTTCTCTGGATCATAATACAACTCATGGAGTAGGAAGAGCTGAGTCCCTTTATTGCCCCTGTACTTGCAATACTCTATAACCAAAATTTTCTTTCTCCAATCACTCATTCTATCTATAATTTTGGGAAATACATAATCTTTTTTAAAAACCTTTTTTTCTTATAGGTTTTTGGGGAACAGGTGATATTTGGTTACATGAGTAAGTTCTTTAGTGGTGATTTGTGAGATTCTGGTGCACCCATCATCCGAACAGTATACTCTGAACCCAGTTTGTAGTCTTTTATCCCTCACCCCCCGCCCACCCTTTCCCTCAAGTCCCCGAAGTCCGTTGTATCATTCTTATGCTTTTTCATCCTCATAGCTTAGCTCCCACATATGTGTGAGAACATACGATGTTTCGTTTTCCATTCCTGAGTTACTTCACTTAGAATAATAGTTTCCAGTTTCATCCAGGTTGCTGTGAATGCCATTAATTCATTAATGTTTATGGCTGAGTAGTACTTGATTTTATATATATATATATATATATATATGCCATAATTTCTTTATCCACTCGTCGATGGATGGGCATTTGGGCTGGTTCTATATTTTTGCAGTTGCGAATTGTGCTGCTATAAACATGGGTGTGCAAGTATCTTTTTTGTATAATGACTTATTTTCCTTTGGGTAGATACCCAGTAGAGGGATTGCTGGATCAAATGGTAGTTATATGTTAAGTTCTTTAAGGAATCTCCACACTGCTTTCCATCGTGGTTGTACTAGTTTACATTCCCAACAGCAGCGCAGTGTAGAAGTGTTCCCTTTTCACCACATCCATCCACGTCAGCATCTATTATTTTTTAATTTTTTGATTATGGCCATTCTTGCAGGAGTAAGGTGGTATTGCATTGTGGTTCTGATTTGCATTTACCTGATCATTAGTGATGTCGAGCATTTTTTCATATGTTTGTTGGCCATTTGTATGTCTTCTTTTGAGAATTATCTATTCATGTCCTTAGCCCACTTTTTGATGGGATTGCTTGTTCTTTTCTTGCTAATTTGTTTGAGTTCCTGTAGATTCTGGATATTAGTCTCTTGTCAGATGTAGAGATTGTGAAGCTATTCTCTCACTCTGTGGGTTCTCCATTTACTCTGCTGACTGTTTCTTTTTCTGTGCAGTATCTCTTTAGTTTAATGAAGTCCCACCTATTTATCTTTGTTATTGTGGCATTACCTTTTGGGTTCTTGGTTATGAAATCATTGGCTAAGCCAATGTCTAGAAGGGTTTTATCAATGTTATATTCTAGAATTTTCATAGTTTCTGATCTTAGATTTCAGTCTTTGATCCACCTTGATTTTTGTGTAAGGTGAGAGATGAACATCCAGTTTTATTCTCCTACATGTGGCTTGCCAATTATCCCAGCATCATTTGTTGAATAGGGTGTCCTTTTCCCACTTCATGTTTTTGTTTGCTTTGTCAAAGATCAGTCAGCTGTAAGGATTTGGGTTTATTTCTGGGTTCTCTATTCTGTTCCATTGGTCTGTGTGCCTATTTTTATACCAGTACCATGCCGCTTTGGTGACTATGGCCTTCTGGTATAGTTTGAAGCCAGATAATGTGATGCCTCCACATTTGTTTTTTTTTGCTTGATCTTGCTTTGGCTTTCTGGCCTCTTTTTTTGTTTCCATATGAATTTTACGATTGTTTTTTCTAGTTCTGTGAAGAATGATGGTGTTTTGATGGGAATTGCACTGAATTTGTAGATTACTTTTGACAGAATGGCCATTTTCAAAATATTGATTCTACCCATCCATGATCATGGGATGTATTTCCATCTGTTTGTGTCATATATGATTTCCCTCAGCAGTGTTTTGTAGTTTTCCTTGTAGAGCTCTTTCACCTCTTTGGTTAGGTACATTCCTAAGTATTTTATTTATTTATTTTTTGCAGCTATCGTAAAAGAGGTAGAATTCTTGATTTGATTCTCAGCTTGATTGCTGCTGGTGTATAGCAGAACTACTGATTTGTGTAAATTATTTTTGTATCCAGTAGCTTTGCTGAATTTATTTATCAGTTCTGGGAGCTTTTTGGAGGAGTTTTTAGTGTTTTCTAGGTACACGATCATATCATCAGCAAACAGTGACAGTTTGACTTCCTCTTCACTGATTGGGATGCCCTTTATTTCTTTCTCTTGTCTGACTGCTGTGGTTAGAACTTCAAGTACTATGTTGAAGAGGAGTAGTGAGAGTGGGCATCCTTGTCTTGTTCCAGTTCTCAGAGAGAATGCTGTCAACTTTTTCCCATTCAGTATTATGTTGGCTTTGGGTTTGCCATAGATCGCTTTTATTACATTGAGGTATGTCCCTTGCATGCTGATTTTGCTGAGTGTTTTAATCATACAGAGATGCTGGACTTTGTCAAATGCTTTTTCTGCATCTATTGAGATGATCATGTGATTTTTATTTTTAATTCTGTTTATGTGGTTTATCACATTATTGACTTGCGTATGTTAAACCATCCCTGCATTTCTGATATGAGGAGTCTTCAAAACCATGCAAATACATGGAAATTAAATAACCTGCTCCTGTATGATCATTGGATCAACAATGAAATCAAGATGGAAATTTAAAAATTACTTGAACTGAACGATAATAGTGACAAAATCTATCAAAACCTCTGGGATACAGCAAAGGCGGTGCTAGAAGGAAAGTTTATAGCCTTAAATGTCTACATCAAAAAATTTGAAAGAGCACAAATGGACAATCTAAGGTCCTCAAGGAACTAGGGAAACAAGAACAAACAGAATCCAAACCCAGCAGAGGAAAAGAAATACCCAAGATCAGAGCAGAACTAAATAAAATGAAAAAAAAAAGTATAAAAGATAAATGAAACAAAATGCTGATTCTTTGAAAAGATAAATAAAATTGATAGACCATTTACAAGAATAACTAAAAGAAGAAGAAAGAAGATCCAAATACGCTCAATTAGAAACAAAATGGCAGATATTACAACTGACACTGCAGAAATACAAATGATCATTCAAGGATTCTATGAATATCATTACGTGTATAAACTAGAAAACCTCAAGGAGATGAATAAAATCCCGGAAATATGCAACCCTCCCAGATTAAGTCAGGAAGAATTAGAAACCCTGAAAGGACCAATAACATGCAGCAAGATTGAAATGGTAATAAAAATTTACCAACAAAAGAAAAGTCCAGGACCAGAGAGATTCACAGCTGAATTCTATCAGACATTCAAAGAAGAAATGGTACCAATCCTATTGACACTATTCCACAAGAAAGAGAAAGAGGAAATCCTCTCTAAATCATTCTATGAATCCGGTATCACCCTAATACCAAAACTAGGAACGGACATAACAAAAACAGAAAACTACAGGCCAATATTCCTGGTGAACAGAGATGCAAAATTTCCTAACAAAATACCAACTAGCCGAATCCAACAGCATATCAAGATGATAATGCACAATGATCAATTGGAATATATATAATATTTAGAGCATATGTAGAGAGCTGTTTCACCTCTGACAGCTTCATCTCTGATCTTCTTTGCTTCTGGCCTGAATCTCTACCATTGTATATGACTAAGAATGGCCTTTCTGAATATTCATTGGTTACTTTGACAAGTCTCTCATTTCCTGAAACCTCTGTGATTTCATTCTTCATTCATATTTCTGGAGTTTTTTTTTCTACCTCCCGGAGGGAAAAGTGATGCATACTTTTAGATCCCTGAGTTTCATTTCCCATTTTTTTTTTGTTTTAAATTTGTCTTGTGTCTCAATAAATACTTCCGTTTCTCTAAGGAGTCATTAAGAAATTCCACATTTCCATGATTAAAGCATTAATCTCCTCTATCAGGTCTTTTGAGATTGTAGGTTGGTGTAACACATAAGTTAGATAATATTATCCACTGTGGTTTTTTTGGATTCTAGCCACCTTCATAACCCTCCGCTTCCTTTTGTTCCTTTATACTATTCATTGTTCTAATAACCTCCATTTCTTCTTTTCTCTTTGCACACTTTCTTTAACATGTCTTAGATGTTAGATTGTATCCGGAGTGGAAAGCACTCTCCTTTTTCTATTTTTTTTCCCTCGACAATGGTTTTGGTCCTAATTGGGAAGTAGATTAAGCCAAGTGTCAATTCATCTAATTGCTACTTAAATCTTATGGATTCTTAAGTTTCACTCCATTTCTGCCTGCAACTTTAAGTCTTAGTAATTTTTATTATGTGGCACAGTTTTATTTTCTACAGTAGCTGTCATACAAGGCAGACCACAAGGAACTATAAAGAATGAAATAATAACATGGTTTATCATCTCAAACTAGTTCTTATCAAACTATGGACTTGTCAACTCTCATAATCTGGAGCAATTAGAGACATAGGTAAAAGAAATTAAATGAAAACAACATGATGTAATCACACTCCAAAGGTGTTGTTGTGGCAGGAAGTGAAGAAACTTCTTCCTTGGCATCTTTACTGCCCAACTAGGCCACCATGCTCTTGGCTTCCCTGAGTTACAGAAAAGGCTTACAGATGAAATGTGAAATTACTGAAAGTGGCCACTTTCCCTAGCGCTTTAGATAGGTGGTGAAATTTAGATTGCTATATCCAAATTTCAAGTTGCTTCACACAGCAATGTAGAATTATTCAGCCTGAAGTATCTGTGGCTCAAAAACTTGGCTCTAACTTGCATCTCAACTGGCCAGCCTGTGATATCAGCTGCTGAGAGCCAAGGGTGTCTGCCAATTCTGCCTTTATGTATGCACACTGAAGCTGATTGGACCGACCCAAATTTTTGTGAATGCTATATTGCTGTTGAGGGTGTAGATGCATTCCAAATGTCCATGGCGGATACTGATATCTACAATTCAGAGGAGTCCTGTTCCTTGAGCATTAAAAAGGCAAAAGCTAATGAATTTAAATGAGGATGAAAAAACATAGTATTATTCTAATGGTTCAAATGTTTTTTGTGCCTTAATTGAAGTCTCCAGTAAATTACCACTTTGCTTTGATGTCATTATCTTAATATCCTGGGAAGAATTCTTATAAGTATATTCCTCAAATGTTCCTGGTAAGGATAAATACCAACAGGGAAAATAAGAATATTATTACATTAGAAACATAGTTTGTATTTTTTTTCCTAGTTTTACTCTGGGGTGAGATTTTGATGGCATCACAATAACCAATTTGTTATCTTTATTATACAAGAGGTGAACAGATTTAAAAAGCTACCTTGCTGTCTACCAGATAACAGAGAAATGTATTTTCATTTTTCCTGATTACTATCTATGCAGGTAATTATGCTTTTTCTTTACACATAATTAAAGTGAAAGTTGTTTTCAGTCCATTCTTCTCTGTGGTGAAATTATCAAGTTTGTTCTCAACTAATTATTTTCTATAACATAGCACTTTTAGATCCCTGTCACATTCCATTTAGCAAACACAAAACAGCTCTGAATTAGAGTTATCACAGCCTAAGACTTTTATAGCATTAATTTCTAGGGGAAAAAATCTTTAGATGGATGTTATCCAAGCTGAAAATGAATTCTTTTGAAAGAATCCAATTGATTTTTGTTTTTTCTTCATCTGGTTCTAAAATATTTTGCTCTTTTACAATCTCTGTTGTTGGGTTTCTATTTTTTTAATTTAAGGTCACTTAGTTTGTTCTAGTCTAACACAGTCTTTTTGCACCAAAGAGTGAGGTTGAAGAATTTATGATTACTCTGTGTGTGCACTGCACAGTTTTTCAAGCTTATAGCTGCAAGATGCTTATTTTGGGGAATAAGAGAAGCTTCTGCTGATATTGCACAGTACAAATAGGTACATAGTTAAGAAACAGTTTCTAATCATGGAGAATTAGTGAACTCTCTCTGAAGAGAAGCTTTACACTCTTATTCTGTCCATAAGGCAGGGGACCCATTATACAAGATTATTTGCCTTACAGAATGAGCCAGTCCTACTGAAGTTCCCTTAAGAGATACATTTCCATGACGCACCATGAATAAGCTTTTGATGGTAAAAATTTAGCATCCACACTCTTTTAGTATTGGCTCACCCTGCAACACTTGATGCCCTATACTCTTGGGAAACTGTGATTGCTTTATTTAGTGGTCCATAATGCCTCGTTTCTAGTAGTTGCTGAAAAATGTTTGCTAAAATTAATCATGTATATTCAATTTGCTGTGTGAGAGACGCACTATTATTGTTTATTTATATATTTAGCATTACTGGGCTATGGACCTGTAAAGGATGTACAGTGATGTGACCTTCCTAACTTCCTTATAGCTCCTATACTTCACAGTGACCAATTTGTTTTCCCATCCCAGTCTCATTTCCTAAGCTTTTTTAAAAGTCTGTTTAATATATTCCATTCTCCTATTTTCTACTACCACTATAAATGGTCTTTTGCTTCCTCTTACTCCTCTTTCCTTTATCCAAAGACTAAGCTTACCAGCAAACTTTGCTACTACAACTTTAGAATACCTCTCATTGTCATTTATTTTTAACAATCGATTTAATGTTTTACTATAAAGATAATACATGCACATGGTAAATAGTTCAAGCAGAAACATTGCCCTTATGATTCCTTCCTCCTTGTTTGATACTGAAAGGCAAATGCTGCTTACCGTCACTTTTCCCAGAGATAGTTCATCATAAATGGCCATTTATGAACATATGTGTCATTTTTATTAGGAAGAAATTCACGACATTAAATTCACTATTTTAAAGTGAACAATTTTTGCTTGCTGCAACAGTAAATATAATGAAATAAAAAATTCAATGGCATATAGTACACTCACAACGCTATTAGATGGTTAACTAATCTTCCAAAGAAAACGTCATATTCATTGAACAGTTATTACTTATTATCCTCTGCCCCCAACCCCTGGCAACTATCAATCTGTCTTCTGTTATGGTTTTACCTATTCTGGATAATTTATATAAATCAAATCATAAAACGTGTGCTTATTTGTGTCTGGATTCTTTCAAATAGCATAATGTTTTTGAGTTTCATCCACGTTGTGGTATGTGCCAGTAATTCATTCCTTTTTATGACAAAATATTTCATTGCATAAATATGCTACAAGTTGTTTATCCATTCACCCATTGATGGATGGATTCTTTTCACCTCTTTGCTCTTGTGCAGAGTTTTATTGAACATTTACGTATAAGAATTTCTTTCAGTATTTGTTTTCAATTCTTAGAGATATACATTCAAAAGGAGAACTGTTGGGTCATATGATAATTCTATGTTTAACTTTTTGAAGAATCACCATAAAGCACATTGTATTAGTCCATTTTCATACTGCCATGAAGAAATACCTAAGACTGGGTAATTTATAAAGAAAAAAGAGGTTTAATGGACTAACAGTTCCACATGGTTTGGGAGGCCTCATAATCATGGCGGAAGGCAAAGGAGGGAAAAAGGTATGACTTGCGTGGTGGCAGGCAAGGGAGCATGTGCAGGGGAACTGCCCTTTATAAAACCATCAAATCTCGTGAAACTTATTCACTATCATGGGAAGAACATGAGAAAAACCTGCCCCCATGATTCAATTACCTCCCACCACATCCCTTCTACAACACGTAGGAATTACGGGAGCGGCAATAAAGATGGGATTTTTGTGGGGATACAGCCATATCACACACAAAATTGCTTCACAGCATGTAAAACATTTTACATTCCCATCATCTTATACAAAGACTAACATTTCTCTAATTCTCATAAATACTTGTAATTTTCTGGATTAGAAAAATCAAAATTGCTAAAATGTCCATGTTACGAAAGCAATTTACACATTCCTTGCAACCCCTATCAAAATACCAATGACATTCATGACAGAAATAGAAAAAATAACCTCAAAATTGACGTAGAACCACAAAAGACCCAGAGTAGTCAAAGGAATCCTAATCAAATAGAACAAACCTGGACACATCACACTAACTGACTTCAAATTATACTAAATTTCTTACTGTTGTCTGATAGCTCTGGCTAGGACTTACAGTAATATGTTGAATAAAAGTGGTAAGAGTGGACATCATTGTCTTGTTGCAGTTATCAAAGGGAATGCTTTCAACGTTTTTCTACTCAGTATTATGTTGGCTGTGGGTCTGTCATAGATGGCTTTTATTATATTAAGGTATGTCCCTTATATGCCGATTTTGCTGACTGTTTTAATCACGAAGAGATACTGGACTTTGTCAAAAGCTTTTTCTGCATCTATTTGGATGATCAGGTGATATTTGTTTTTAATTCTGTTTACGGGGTGTATCACATTTATCAACGGGCGTATGTCTAACCATCTTTGCTTGCATGGTATGAAACCCACTCAATCATGAGGATTATCGTTTTGATATGCTGTTAGATTCGGTTAGTTGGTATTTTGTTAAGAAATTTTGCATCTGTGTTCACCAGGAATATTGGCCTGTAGTTTTCTGTTTTTGTTATGTCCGTTCCTAGTTTTGGTATTAGGGTGATACCGGATTCATAGAATGATTTAGAGAGGATTTCCTCTTTCTCTTTCTTGTGGAATAGTGTCAATAGGATTGGTACCATTTCTTCTTTGAATGTCTGATAGAATTCAGCTGTGAATCTCTCTGGTCCTGGACTTTTCTTTTGTTGGCAAATTTTTATTACCATTTCAATCTTGCTGCATGTTATTGGTCCTTTCAGGGTTTCTAATTCTTCCTGACTTAATCTGGGAGGGTTGCATATTTCCGGGATTTTATTCATCTCCTCCAGGTTTTCTGGTTTACACACGTAAAGATATTCACAGAATCCTTGAATGATCATCTGTATTTCTGCAGTGTCAGTTGTAATATCCGCCATTTTGTTTCTAATTGAGTATTTTGGATCTTCTTTTTTTTTGGTAAATCTTGCAAATGGTATATCAATTTTATTTATCTTTTCAAATAATCTTTTGTTTCATTTATCTTTTATACTTTTTTTTCCATTTTAGTTCTAATCTGATCTTGGGTATTTCTTTTCCTCTGCTGGGTTTGGATTCTGTTTGTTATTGTTTCTCTAGTTCCTTGAGGACCTTAGATTGTCCATTTGTGCTCTTTCAAATTTCTTGATGTAGACATTTAAGGCTATAAACTTTCCTCCTAGCACCACCTTTGCTGTATCCCAGAGGTTTTGATAGGTTTTGTCACTATTATCATTCAGTTCAAATAATTTTTTAATATCCATCTTGATTTCATTGTTGACCCAAAGATCGTACAGGAGCAGGTTATTTAATTTCCATGTATTCGCATGGTTTTGAAGACTCCTCATATCAGAAATGCAGGGATGTTTTAACATATGCAAGTCAATAATGTGATACATCACATAAACAGAATTAAAAACAAAAAATCACATGATGATCTCAATAGATGCAGAAAAAGCATTTGACAAAGTCCAGCATCTCTGTATGATTACAACACTCAGCAAAATCAGCATGCAAGGGACATACCTCAATGTAATAAAAGCGATCTATGGCAAACCCAAAGCCAACATAATACTGAATGGGAAAAAGTTGACAGCATTCTCTCTGAGAACTGGAACAAGACAAGGATGCCCACTCTCACTACTCCTCTTCAACATAGTACTTGAAGTTCTAACCACAGAAGTCAGATAAGAGAAAGAAATAAAGGGCATCCCAATCAGTGAAGAGGAAGTCAAACTGTCACTGTTTGCTGATGATATGATCGTGTGCCTAGAAAACACTAAAAACTCCTCCAAAAAGCTCCCAGAACTGATAAATAAATTCAGCAAAGCTACTGGATACAAAAAATAATTTACACAAATCAGTAGTTCTGCTATACACCAGCAGTGATCAAGCTGAGAATCAAATAAAGAATTCTACCTCTTTTACGATAGCTGCAAAAAATAAATAAATAAAATACTTAGGAATGTACCTAACCAGAGAGGTGAAAGAGCTCTACAAGGAAAACTACAAAACACTGCTGAAGGAAATCATAGATGACACAAACAAATGGAAACACATCCTATGATCATGGATGGGTAGAATCAATATTTTGAAAACGACCATTCTGTCAAAAGTAATCTACAAATTCAGTGCAATTCCCATCAAAACACCATCATTCTTCACAGAACTAGAAAAAACAATCGTAAAATTCATATGGAAACAAAAAAAGAGGCCAGAAAGCCAAAGCAAGATCAAGCAAAAAAAAAAAAACAAATGTGGAGGCATCACATTATCTGGCTTCAAACTATACCAGAAGGCCATAGTCACCAAAGCGGCATGGTACTGGTATAAAAATAGGCACACAGACCAGAATAGAGAACCCAGAAATAAACCCAAATCCTTACAGCTGACTGATCTTTGACAAAGCAAACAAAAACATGAAGTGGGAAAAGGACACCCTATTCAACAAATGATGCTGGGATAATTGGCAAGCCACATGTAGGAGAATAAAACTGGATGTTCATCTCTCACCTTACACAAAAATCAAGGTGGATCAAAGACTGAAATCTAAGATCGGAAACTCTGAAAATTCTAGAACATAACATTGATAAAACCCTTCTAGACATTGGCTTAGCCAATGATTTCATAACCAAGAACCCAAGAGGAAATGAAACAATAACAAAGATAAATAGGTGGGACTTTATTAAACTAAAGAGATACTGCACAGAAAAAGAAACAGTCAGCAGAGTAAACGGAGAACCCACAGAGTGAGAGAATAGCTTCACAATCTCTACATCCGACAAGAGACTAATATCCAGAATCTACAAGGAACTCAAACAAATTAGCAAGAAAAGAACAAGCAATCCCATCAAAAAGTGGGCTAAGGACATGAATAGACAATTCTCAAAAGAAGACATACAAATGGCCAACAAACATATGAAAAAATGCTCGACATCACTAATGATCAGGTAAATGCAAATCAGAACCACAATGCAATACCACCTTACTCCTGCAAGAATGGCCATAATCAAAAAATTAAAAAATAATAGATGCTGACGTGGATGGATGTGGTGAAAAGGGAATACTTCTACACTGCGCTGCTGTTGGAAATGTAAACTAGTACAACCACGATGGAAAGCAGTGTGGAGATTCCTTAAAGAACTAAACATATAACTACCATTTGATCCAGCAATCCCACTACTGGGTATCTACCCAAAGGAAAATAAGTCATTACACAAAAAAGATACTTGCACACCCAAGTTTATAGCAGCACAATTCGCAACTGCAAAAATATGGAACCAGCCCAAATGCCCATCCATCAATGAGTGAATAAAGAAATTATGGCATATATATAAATATATATATATATATATATATATATATATAAAATCAAGTACTACTCAGCCATAAACATTAATGAATTAATGGCATTCACAGCAACCTGGATGAAACTGGAAACTATTATTCTAAGTGAAGTAACTCAGGAATGGAAAACGAAACATCGTATGTTCTCACTCATATGTGGGAGCTAAGCTATGAGGATGAAATGTCAAAAGAATGATACAATGGACTTCGGGGACTTGAGGGAAAGGGTGGGCGGAGGGTGAGGGATAAAAGACTACAAATTGGGTTCAGAGTATACTGTTCAGGTCATGGGTGCACCAAAATCTCACAAATCACCACTAAAGAACTTACTCATGTAACCAAATAGCACCTGTTCCCCAAAAACCTATGGAAAAAAAATAAAAACCAAATTGTAGTACAAAACTATAGTAAGTAAAACATCGTGTTACTGCCATTAGAAACAGACATATAATCCAGCAGAAGAAAATATAGAATACATAAATAAATTCACACATTTAGAATCAACTCATTCTTGACAAAGATGCCAAAAGCATATATTTGGGAAGGAATAGACTTTTCAATAAATTGTTATAGGAACCTGGATATATATTTGCCAAAGAATGAAACTAGATGCCTATCTCTCACCACATGCAAAAATCAAAGAAATACTTGATTAAGTACTTAACTGTAAGACATGAAACTATGAAACTAGTGAGACAATACATAGGGCAAATACATGGGGACATTGGTCTGGGCAAATATTGCTTGAGTAAGACTGCAAAAGCATAGGCAACCAAACTTAAAATGGACAAATGGGATCACATCAAGCTAATAAGCTTTTGCATAGCCACGGAAATAATTAATAAATGAAGAGATAATCTACAGAATAAGAAAAAATACTTGCTGACTGTTCAACTTACAAAGGAATAATGACCAGAATATATGAGAAACTCAACTCAATATCAAAACAAAAACAAAAACAAAAAAACAAAAACAAAATCAAAACATAGCAGAAACCAAATAATCCTGGTATCAAATGAACAAAATATATGAATAAACATTTATCAAAAGGTGATATACAAATCGCTAACAGGTGTCTTAAAAATGTTGAAAATCACAAATTATCACAGAAATGTACAATGAAATATCATGTCACCCCAGTTAAAATGGCTTTTCTCAAAAAGAAAACAAAAACAACAAATGCTGGTGAGGATATGGAGAAAAGGGAGCCCTTTTACACTGTAGATGGTAATACAGACACTAAGAGTATATATGTAAAGAAAGGAAATAAGCATATTGAATAGATATATACACTCCCATGTTTTTTACAGCACTATTCACAATAGCCAAGTTATAGAATCTACCTGTGTGTATCAACAGATGAATGGATTAAAAAATGTGCTACCCCATGAAATATTCAGCCATAAAAATAATACAATCATGACATTTGCAACAACACAGATTGAACTACAGGACATAAGTGAAATAAGCCAGGCACAGAAAGAAAAATATCACATTTTCTCACTCATAGATAGGAGCTAAAGAAAAATTGAACTCGTGGAGATAGAGAGTAGAATGATAGTTGCTAGAGTTTGTGAAGGGTCACGAGGAGATGGGGGGAAAAAGTGGGGAATGATTAATGAGTAAAAAAATACAGTTAGATAGGTTAAATAGGATCCACTATTTGGACAATAGGGTGACTGTAGTTAACAATAATTTGTTGTATATTTCAAAATAACTAGAGGAGTGGAATTGGAATGTTCCTAGCACAAAAAAAGATATATTTTTGAGGTAAAGAATATCCCAATCACCCTGATTTGATCATTAGACATTACGTGTTTGTATCAAAACATCACATGTGCCCCACAAATATGTAAAACTATTATGTATCCATATAAATTAAAAATGTAAAAAGTATTATTATTATTATAGCCATTCTTATAGATGTGAAGTGACTAATTGTGGTTTGGCTTTATATCCTCTAATGTCTAGTGATGTTACACTTCTTTCCATGTGCTTATTGCCCATTTATCTATCGTTTTTGGAAAAATTTCCATTCGAATGCTTTTCTAATTTTTTAATTGGGTTGTTTGGTTTTTGTTGCTGAGTTACAAAAATTCTTTATATATTCTGGATACTGGAACATTATCAGATATAAAATTTGGAAATATTCCTTTTCATTCTCTATATTGTGTTTTTACTTTCTTGATAACATCTTTTGATGCACAAATGTATTTAATTTTGATGGGTTCAAATTTATCTATTTTTCATTGTTTTTCATACTTTTGGTGTTATATCTGAGTCCAATGCAAAATTCAAAATCGTAAATATTTATCCCTATGGTTTCTTCTAAGAGTTTTATAAAATCATAGCTGTAATATTTATGTTATCAATTTGTTTTGAGGTATTTTGTGTATATTGTATGATATAGGCATCCAAATTTATGTTTTTATGTAGATATAAAATTTTCTCAGTGTCATCTGTTGAAGAAAAAATTCTTTCCTCACTGAATGGTCTTGGTACCCTTGATGAAAGTCAGTTGACCATAGATTTATGGGTTTACTTCTGGCGATTCAGTTCTATTGCATTGTACTATATGTGTATCCTTATAACTGCACAACACTTGATTATTGTAACTTTACAGTAAGTTTTGGAATAACGAAGTATAAATTCTCCAACTTTGTTCTTTGCAGTATTGATTTGACTATTTGGGGCTCTTGAAATTCCATATGAATTTGAGAATCAGCTTTTTCATTTCTGCTAAAATGGTCATTAAGATTTTGATATAGATTGCATTGAATTTGTAGATCATTTATGGTAGTATTCACACCTTGACAATACCACGTTTGTCATTTTATGATACATAATATTTTCTGTTTATTTACAATTCATTAGTTTTCTTTAGCAATGTTTTGAAATTTTTAATAAATGAGTCTTTGAACATCTTGATTAAATTTATTGCTAGCTATTTTTTTCTGCTTCATGCTATTGTAATAGAATTTTCTTAATTTTCATTTGGAATGCTTAGTATATAGAAACACAAATGTTTTTCGTGTGTTGATTTTGTACCCTGTAACTTTGCAGAATGTGTTTACTAGGGCCAGTAGATTTTTGGTGGATTTTTTTTTTGTTTTTATTTAATACATGAAAACACGCCGCCTCTGAATATAGATAGTTATACTTCATCTTATCCTATTTGGATAAATTTTATTTCCTTTCCTTGCCTAATTAGCTCTAGCTAAATTTTACAGTACTATGTTGAATAGAAGTAGTAAAAATGGATATTCTTGTCTTTCTTTTAGTTTTGGGAAGAAAGCATTCATTCTTTAACCTTTGAGTATACTGTCAGCTCTGGGTTTTTCATAAATGTCTTTTGTCACGTTGAGCCAGTTTTTTT
Organism: Pan paniscus; assembly: GCF_029289425.2. Lineage (NCBI taxonomy): Eukaryota > Metazoa > Chordata > Mammalia > Primates > Hominidae > Pan > Pan paniscus. The sequence goes on along the minus strand of NC_073272.2, from coordinate 99,208,199 downwards.
TTCTTTTTACTAGTTTAATGAGTGTTTTTGACATGAAAGCATGTTGGATTTTGTCAAATACTCTTTAGGTGTCAACTGAGATGTCATGTGTTTCTTCCTACATTTTATTAATGTAGTGTATTACATGAACTGATTTTATTAAGATTTGTACAGTGCTTAATTAAAATGTTCTCCATTTCCTTTTCTCTTCCTGCCTGAGATAAATCCTGATTAGTCAAGTGAAAGGAAAATATATTTTGGGACCCAAAAATCACTAAGCTAAAATTAAAAAGGTCAATCTGGGAAGTATTTAGTGCAATCATGCCTCCTATTCTATTCAAAGTCATCCCTCTGCTCACTGAGATAAATGCATAACTGATTGCCTCCTTTGGAAAGGCTAATCAGAAACTTAAAAGAATACAACAATCTGTCTCTTATCTATCTATGACCTGAAACCCCTGCCCCAACTTCAAGTTGTCTTGCCTTTCTGAAACAAATCAATTTACATCTTACATATATTGATTGATGTCTCATATATCCCTAAAATGTATAAAACCAAGCTGTGTCCCAACCACCTTGGGCACATATCATCAGGACCTCCTGAGGCTGTGTCATGGGTGCACATTTTTAACTTTGGCAAAATAAACTTTCTAAATTGACTGAGACCTGTCTCGGATATTTGGGGTTCACATTTGGTAACCATGGAGGGATTCTGAGTGGAGGTGCCCCCGAACTTTGGCTAATATCCTATCAGTGCTTGATACCAGCTTGAGCTATCTTTATGGATCCAACCAATAGGACAATATGCTGAGGCCTGGACACACCCCCTCCAGAGAATACCTGATCTCCCCAAATTTGGTAAAGATCTAAAGTTTATTTTGCTGTATAACTCCTTTTTTTTTGGAGTTTTACCTGCTTCCAGTAAGAAAAGCAAGTTTTTCTGCTTCCATGACAATAGAAGGCAGGGAACTCCTTCCTGGAATTTGAACTTGCTTCCAACAGAGAAGGTGAATTTGAGTTTTTTCCTGCTTCTAGAATGGTAGAGAACACTCTTCAGCCTGAGACCCATCCCCACATAAGTAGCTACAATAAGGTTTCGTCTTGGCTAAAGCTATGATTAACAATCATTTGGTCTTAATTTCTCCTTACCATTAGAGTGCCCAGTAATCATATTTTTGGGTCTGTTGTTGTTTGTTCCAGTCTTTCTCTGTCAGATTTGACCAAATCTGAATGACTTGGTCAAATCAGAATGAGAATTTCAAATTATTCCCTCCATGGTTACCAAATGTGAACCACAAATATCTGAGACTGGTCTCAGTCAATTTAGGAAGTTTACCTTGCCAAAGTTAAGGATATTCACCCATGACACAGCCTCAGGAGGTCCTGATAACATGTGCGCAAGGGGGTCAGGACACAGCTCGGTCCCAACCAAGTTGTGAGACATGAACATCAATCGATATACCTAAGATGTAAATTGATTTTGTCCAGAAAGGCAGGACAACTTGAACAAGGCCTCTCTGAATTGGCTAAAATTCCTTGCAGCTGCAAAAGTGGGAAAAACTATAGCAACAAACAACAACAACAACAACAACAACAACAAAAAGCATGTGCTTGGTTTCTGTGTTTCCTTCCCATCTTAAAAAATATGTTCTTTGGTTAATTTTTCTTCCACCCTATACCTCTGTATTAGTCTGTTCTCACACTGCTGTGAAGAAATACCTGAAACTGGGTAACTTATAAAGAAAAGAGTTTTTATTGACTCACAGTTCCACATGGCTGGGGAGGCCTCAGAAAACTTGTAGTCATGGCAGAAGGCACCTCTTCACAAAGGTGGCAGGAGAGAGAATGAGTGCCAGCATAAGAAATGCCAGATGCTTATAAAACCCTCAGATCTTGTGAGAACTCAGTCACTATTATGAGAACAACATGAAGGAAACTGCCCCCATGATTCAATTACCTCCCACTGAGTCCCTCCCATGACACATGGAAATTATGGGAACTACAATTCAAAATGAGAGCTGGGTGGGGACACAGCCAGACCATATCGTTCCATCCCTGGCCCCGCTCAAATCTCATGTCTTTACATTTCAAAGCAGAATCATGCCTTACTCAACAGTCCCTCAAAGTTTTAACTTATTCCAACATTAACACAAAAATCCAAGTCCAAAGTCTCATCTGAGACAAGGCAAGTCCCTTTTACCTATGAGCCTATAAAATCAAAAGCAAGTTAGTTACTTCCTACATACAATGGGGTTACAGGTATTGGGTAAATATACTCATTTCAAATGGGAGAAATTGACCAAAACAAAGGGGCTATAGGCCCCATGCAAGTATGAAATCCAATAGGTAGTCACTAAACCTTAAAGTTCCAAAATGATCTCCTTTGACTCCATGTCTCACATCCAGGTCACGCTGATGCAAGAGGTGGGCTCCCATGGCCTTGAGCAGCTCTACCCCTGTGGCTTTTCAGGGTAAAGCCCCCTTCCTGGCTGCTTTCACAGGCTGGCATTAAGTGTCTGTGGTTTTCCAGGCACTTGGTGCAATCTGTGGGTTGATCTACCTTTCTGGAGTCTGGAAGACAGTGGCCCTCTTTTCACAGCTCCACTAGGGAGTACCTCAGTGGGGACTCTGTGTGTGGGCTCCAACCCCAAATTTCCCTTTTACACTGCCCTAGCAGAGGTTCTCCATACGGGCTCCATCCCTGCACCAACCTTCTTCCTGGACATCCAGGCATTTTCATACATCCTCTGAAATGTAGGCAGAGGTTCTCAAACCTCAATTCCTGACCTGTGTGTACCCACATGCTCAACACCACATGGAAAACAAGAAGGCCTGGGACTTGCATCCTCTGAAGCAATGTCCCAAGCTGTATCTTAGCCTTTTTTAGCCACTGCTGGAGCTGAAGCAGCTGGCCACCATCTCCCAAGGCTGCACAGAGCAGGAGGGCCCTGGACACAGCCCAGGAAACAATTTTTCCCTCCTAGGTCTCTGGGCCTGTGATGGGAGAAGCTGCTGTGAAGGTCTCTGACATGCCCTGGAGATATTTTTCCCATTGTCTTGGTGATTAACATTTGGCTTCTTGTTACTTATGAAAATTTCTGCAGCAGGCTTGAACTCCTCACCAGAAAATGGGCTTTTCTTTTCTATTGCATTGTCAGGCTTCAAATCTTCAAAACTTTTATGCTCTGCTTCCTCTGACTGCTTTGCCCTTTAGAAATTTCTTCCACCACATATCCTAAATCATCTCTCCCAAGTTCTAAGGTCCACAGATCTCTAAAGCAGTGGCAAAATGCCAGAAGTCTTTTGGTTAAATCACAGTAAGTCACTTTTGCTCCAGTTCCCAAGAAGTTCCTTATCTCTTTTGGAGACCACCTCAGCCTGGAATTTATTGTTAATATCACTATCAGCATTTTGGTCAAAACCGTTCAACAAGTCTTTAAGAAGTTACAAACTTTCCCACATCTTTCTGTCTTCTTCTGAGCCCTCCAAACTGTTCCAACCTATGTCTGTTACCCAGTTCCAAAGTTGTTTTCACATTTTTTGTTATCTCTACAGCAGCACCCCACAACCTCAATACCAATCTACTGCATTAGTCTATTCTCACACTGCTATGAAGAAATACCCTGGACTGGGTAATGTATAAAGGAAAGAGGTTTAATTGACTCATGGTTCCGCATGGCTGGGGAGGCCTCAGTAAACTTACAATCATGGCAGAAGGCACCTCTTCACAGGGCGGCAGGAGAGAAAATGTGTGCCAGCAGGGGAAATGCCAGACACTTATAAAACCATCAGATCTCATGATAAATCACTCATTTTCATGAGAACAGCATGGGGAACACCAAGAGGTTTTCTCCCACAAGGTCCCTCTCACAACACATGGGGATTGTGTAAACTACAATTCAAGATGAGATTTGGGTAAGGACATAGAAAAACCATATCAACCTCCTTCCCCCTTTGCCATCTTCAGTACCAAGAAAAATCTAGAGATAAGTCTTCTAATAACTCAAACCCCTTAAATAACTCAGAACAAAGGCACCACTCACCCCGTTCCGGTGTTCTGTTTTCTTTGTGGATTTTCAAGTATCATGGGCAGATTCTCTTTAGGTCTAAAGCTCTGCTTTCCTGTATGGCATTACCTGACCTCTTTGTCTTTGGGAGTACCAGAAATTACCTTGTACTGTGAGAAGACTTGACTTTGGTGTGTGTAATGGAGGATGAGAGCTACAAAGTTAGCAGTGGCTGAGGACAGTTTACAGGAAGTAGTCTTGGTTGTTGCTTTTTTTTTTCCTCTCTCTCTCTCCTAGGAAGTTGTTTAAGAATCTTACTTCTAGTTCAAGGATGCATTCTCAAGGGTTTCCCCCATTGATTTTTCTCCCCAAAGAGTCTCAATTTCGTTTGCCTGTGCACATTTGTGTGAGGAACTGTACTGTTGTTTTAATAGGTAAATGAGAGACCGAGTTTCCACAGCTCCAAAAAGAAAAAGCATTTTGCTCTTCCCAGCTAAAAGGCACCCATGGGTGACCAGGGGCCTCATGGGAGTGTCTAGTGGGTTGACCCCCAGTGACATGCAGTCGTCCTACAGGGAACCCCCAGGAAAATTAGTTTTAAAAAGGCTCATCCAGGAAGCACATATGGGAGCTCGTCAATCTACAATCTGTGCCCTACTGGAGGTGCTAGACCTCCAGAGAGAGAAACTGAGACACATAAGAGGGCAGCAATGACTCATTGGTAACACACTGTGGAGTCCTGGTCACAACCAGCACACACTTTGACCCACTCCACAAAAACCTTAAGCCACAGGTCAGTTTCTCCTTTTAAGAAAAAACAAAAACAGGGAGGGATAGCATTAGGAGATATACCTAATGCTAAATCATGAGTTAACGGGTGCAGCACACCAGCATGGCACATGTATACATATGTAACTAACCTGCACATTGTGCACATGTACCCTAAAACTTAAAGTATAATAATAATAATAAAAACAAACAAACAAACAAAAAACAGAAAAAGTGGGAAATAATCTAAGAATGAGAAGAAAACAAGGATAATGACCCCCTTTCTGGCACTCTGTTGGTTTTCTGGCAGTGCAACTTGCTAGAGTTTGTGTTAAACAAAAATCCTAAGGTCAAACAACAAACTATAAAGTTCCTAAGTCCTCTTTTTTTTTCTATTTTCTTTTCTCCATGCTTTAAAGCTGATGTTACTTTTCTACTAAGATAAAATCCACTGTTTGCATCCAACCATTTCTTTTTGTTACTGTTTTTGCAAACCAATGAGTTCGTATTAGTATCTCATGGCTAGAGTTCTGAAGTAAAAGCTATAAGCTATAGGATCTTTGGTTGTATGAGTGTGTATATGTGTGTTTGTGTGTATGTATATGTATTTTGTTGCACTTTGGCCACAAGATGTCTTAAGGAGTACTCATAAATTAATAAACCCAAATGCTTTTTAAGTGCACATGACTTAAGTAAAATTTTTATTAAGCTAGCTTTAAAATTATTGATAAAATATTAGAAGCGTCTTAAGAATTTCCAGCAAACATTTTTCTTTGCATTTACTGATCAAGCAGCTTCATAGTTATCCCTACCAAGTACTATAAGGTGTCAGAATCTTGCATTATGTTGTAAAATAACTGTTACTTCTAATCATGTGACTTTAGGAAGTCTAGTCCCCAGGCAGGAAGGGGGTTTGTTTTGGCAAATGACTGTTATTATCTTTGTTTCAAAGCTAAACTATAAACTAACTTCCTTCTAAAGTTAGTTAGACCTACACCCAGGAATGAACAAAAACACCTTGGAGGTTAGAAGCAAGATGGAGTGGGTTAGGTGAGATCTTTTTCACTGTCTCAATTATAATTTTTCAATGGCAGTTTTATAACTTTAAATGATGACTGTCTCAGTTTTCATAAATAATCTTGATAAACCACTAAAATAAAATAATTAGGTAAATGTAATGGGATAAGTACTTGTAGACAAGTCATAATTTAGAATCTAAAGTTACATTAAATCAAATAATGAACATTTCATTAATTTAGTATTTTCCAATAAAAATACTGTAGAAAAACATTCTAAAAAATATGTGTCCTTTTCAAAAGGTGAACAATATTTGTCTAATTCTAAGCTTAGGTAAAGGTTATGTATAAAACAAGGTAAAAGGAACCAGGAAATAAAAGAAATGTAAAGAAAGTTGTAGAAATAAAGAGGTATTTTTAGTAGGAAAGTTTAAAGAAAAAAAGGTATGTTCAGGAGAAACCAGAAAGTCTAAGCATGCTCTAAATGGTCTGTGTAAGTCATAATGAGAGGATTTATGGAAACAACTTTAATAGGACTAAGTTGTCTATAATTAAAGAAAATTATCATGGTCTTTCTAGAGATTGGGTTTTTATTTAAAAAAACACTTATACACTAAACAATTGGTTCAAACTATAAAATTTTCTTAAGGTATTGCTTGATTCTTAATAAATTATAAGAAATTATAATTTTTTACACAAAGTTTAACTTTTATTTCATCTTGCTGTTTTCAGCTTTCTCTCCCCCCTTAAAGGCCTGAAATAATAACTTTATTATTCAACTCATTTTCAGATACTACAAGTTTTGTTTTTTTCCTCTGGGTTTTAACTGTTGTGGCCTCACACTTAAAAAAAAAGTTTTCTCTTAGAGGTCTGAAGCAAATGTATCTTATGTACCCTCCCAACATAATATCCCCCATAAGGAACAGCAGTCATATGGCAGAAGGCCCTTTCTTTTGCCTTTGTGTAACTGGCCTAATAAACAGATATTATGCTTTATCGAAATAATTCCTATACCATCATTACTAACGTTAGTTTCCTTAGAAAAAATTGAGATTAAAACTTCTTTTTTCAGTTAACTGTTTAACTTTCTGTGTGTGCTTTTAAAGTCGTTGTACAATTAAAAAAGGACACAAAGTCCTGATAAATCTTGACACTGATAGTAGTTAAAGCCTCATCTTCAGACCCAGTAGAAGATGCCAATCAAAAGAAATTACATTTGTGAGACAAGGGGCCAAAAATTAAAGGTATTCAACTCCTCAAGGCTCAGGGACTAATGCAGAAGAAGTAGGTGCATGAGATTTTAAGGGTGGATTTCAAGAGATAAAATAAGTTTGATTTCTCTATAAATTAGTCATTAATGTCAAAGACACACTGATGCAAGACCAGCATATGGGCGCCTGTGTCACACTAACAAGGTTTTCTTGAGGCATTAAACCACTCTTTAATAGAGGTTTTAAAGGTTATAAAAGACTTATGGAAAGGCTTATAAAAGGCTTATAAGATGTAATATCTTATGGTCAAGATGATTAAAAATTTATAGGTTTATAAAATTGTGAAAAACAAATTTAGTTGAACACATGCTGTTTGTATTAGGAATTGCTGTTTGAAAAATTAAGTCTCCTTTCTCAAAGAATAAAGGTTTTCAACTTTTGTTTTGAAATTTCTGAGTTATTACTTTGGTTAAATAAATGACTTATTTTACAATCACCTGTGATTCTATTTTGTGATATCAAGCATTTTAAACCTTTGATATTTGACAAATTTTCCAAAATCAAATTATCAGTTATGTCCTTTTCTGACCTAATTAATCTTTTAAATATTAAGTTCCCTAAAGTCCAAAAATGACAAATTTGGTGTATTTGGTATAAAAATCATACAGGAAGCATTGTCAAATATGAAATTGTATTTGGCTTTCTTTGGGCTGTATCTGTATAAATATGTTATTGGTATATGTTTCAAAATTATGGAAAATTCCTGATATGACTTAGTGTAGGTTATAAGTAATACTTATAATTGTTATATTAAATTACTATGTGCCAAAGAGATAACAAATTTCCTTGTCAAATGTGACTTTGACTGTGACTGCCTTAAAACATTTTGTCAACCACATATAATTGCTGTCTTGTTTTGGTCCTCTTTAGAAAGTGGTTTTATAATAAGCTAGAAAAGTCTAGCAGGTGTTCTTGAATGCAGGGCTCTGATAATTTTGAAGATTGTAACACTAAAATAGAGGAAAAAACTATCAGGACTCGCATAGCGAGCTGGAATGTTCATGAATATCAAGCAGAACAGAAGTTACCTACATGATCTGGACTAACAGAAGACTGAAGTAACCCTTTTTGACTTTTTTGCTGATCCTTTGTTTTGTTTTTCAGAGTCAAAACAACTTTTCCATTGAGCTATTTACAGCTTGTGGTAATTGAGTAAATTATACTCCTGTGCATGAGATTTGGAGCATATTTGTTTCTCTCTACCTGACTTATCCAGAATTTGCAAACTATTTGTGAGTATTCTTAACTTATGGCAATATAGTTATTTGCGAAAGAGCAGTAAGAATCTTTGCATTTGCAACAGGAAGCCATTGGAGGAACTGGTTATTTTACCAACTCTTTGACTGTAATGGTGTGCTTTTCTTTAAGGAAACACACTTGACTTAGAGAGCCAATAAAAGCCCCTTGGGAAAACTGCCCTCATACCTTGTCTACAGAGTTTCCATACAGGGTTCCTGACCTATTGTGAGTAAAGAATTTCACTTTCTGACAGGTCCAGGATCCCCAAGTTATCTTGGGACCTCAAGGGGAGGTGAATTTAAAGAGACAGCCTCTCACACAATAATACTGGGAGACTTTAACACCCATCTGTCAATATTAGACAGATCAATGAGACAGAAAATTAACAAGGATATTTAGGACTTGAACTCAGCTCTGGAACAAGTGGAACTAATAGACATCTACAGAACTCTCCACCCCAAATCAACAGAATATACACTCTTAGTGCCACATAGCACTTATTCTAAAATCTACCACATAATTGTGAGTAAAACACTCCTCAGCAAATGCAAAAGAATAGAAATCAAAACAAGCAGTCTCTCAGACCACAGTGCGATCAAATTAGAACTCAGGATTAAAAAACTCACTCAAAACCACACAATTACATGGAAACTGAACAACCTGCTCCTGAATGACTACTGGGTAAATAACAAAATTAAGGCAGAAATAAATAAGTTATTTGAAATCAATGAGAACAAAGACACAACATTCCAGAATCTCTGGGAAACAGCTAAAGCAGTGTTAAGAGGAAAATTCATAGCACTAAATGCTCACATCAGAAAGTGGGAACTATCTCAAATTCACACCTTAACGTCCCAATTAAAAGAACTAGAGAAGCAAGAGCAAACAAATTCAAAAGCTAGCAGAAGACAAGAAATAACTAAGATCAGAGCAGAACTAAAGAATATAGAGGCACAAAAAACCCTTCCAAAAATGAATGAATCCAGCAGCTGGATTTTTGAAAAAAATAACAAAATAGACTGCTAGCCAGACTAATAAAGAAGAAAAGAGAGATGAATTAAATAGACACAATAAAAAGTGATAAAGGGGATATCACCATTGATCCCACAGAAATACAAACTAGCATCAGAGTTACTATAAACACCTCTATGCAAATAAACTAGAAAATCTAGAAGAAATTGATAAATTTCTGGACACATACACCCTCCCAAGAATAAAAAAGGATAAAGGATAAAGTTGAATCCCAAAATAGACCAATAACATGTTCTGAAATTGAGGCAGTAATTAAAAGCCTATCAACCAAAAAAAGCCCAGGACAAGGTGAATTCACAGTCGAATTCTACTAGAGGTACAAAGAGGAGCTGCTACCATTCCTTCTGAAACTATTTGAAACAACAGAAAAAGAGGGACTTGTCCCTAACTCATTTTATGAGGCAGCAACATCCTGATCACAAAATCTGGCAGAGACACAACAAAAAAAGAAAATTTCAAGCCAATATCCTGATGAACAACAATGCGAAAATCCTTAATAAAATACTGGCAAACTGAACCCAGCAGCACATCAAAAAGCTTATCCAACATGATCAAGTCGGCTTCCTCCCTGTGATGCAAGGCTGATTCAACATAAACAAATGAATACATGTAAGGCATCACATAAGCAAAACCAATGACAAAAACCACGATTATCTCAATAGATGCAGAAAAGGCCTTTGATAAAATTCAACACTGCTCCATGCTAAAAACTGTCAATAAACTAGGTATTGATGGAATATATCTAAAATAATAAGAGCTATTTATGACAAACCCATAGCCAATATCATACTGGACGGGCAGAAGCTGGAAACATTCTCTTTGAAAACCAGCACAAAACGAGGATGGCCTCTCTCTCCACTTACATAGTATTGGAAGTTCTGGTCAGGGCAATCAGGCCAGAGAAAGAAATAAAGGGTAATCAAATAGGAAGAGAGAAAGTCAAATGTTCTGTTTGTAGATGACATGATTGTATATTTAGAAAACCCCATTGTCCCAGCCCAAAAACTCTTTAAGCTGATAAGCAACTTCAACAAAATCTCAGGATACAAAATTAATGTGGAAAAATCACAAGCATTCCTATACAGCAATAATAAACAAGCAGAGAGCCTAATCATGAATGAACTCCCATTCAAAACTGCTACAAAGAGAATAAAATACCTAGAAATACAAATGACAAGGAATGTTAAGAACCTCTTCAAAGAGAACTACAAACTTCTTCTCAAGGAAATAAGAGAGGACACACACAAATGGAAAAAATCCCATGCTCCTGAATATTACGAATCAATATCGTAAAATTGGCCATATTGCCCAAAGTAATTCATATATTCAATGCTATTTTCATCAAGCTACCATTGACTGTCTTCACAGAATTAGAAAAAAAACTACCTTAAATTTCATATGGAACCAAAAAAGCCCATATAGCCAAGATGATTCTTAGCAAAAAGAACAAAGCTGGAGGCCTTTGGGAGGCCGAGGTGGGCGGATCATGAGGTCAGGAGATTGAGACCATCCTGACTAACATGGTGAAACCCCGTCTCTACTAAAAATACAAAAAAATTAGCCAGGCATGGTGGCAGGTGCCTGTAGTCCCAGCTACACGGGAGGCTGAGGCAGGAGAATGGCGTGAACCTGGGAGGCAGAGCTTGCAGTGAGCCAGGATCACCCCACTGCACTCCAGCCTGGGCAACAGAGTGAGACTCCATCTCAAAAAAAAAATTAATTAAATAAATAAATAAAGCTGGAGGCATCATGCTACTTGTCTTCAAACTATACTGCTAGGATACAGTAACCAAAACAGCATGGTACTGGTGCCAAAACAGATATATAGATAGATGGAATAGAACAGAGGCCTCAGAAATAACACCACACACCTACAACCATCTCATCTTCAACAAACCTGACAAAAACAAGCAATGGGAAAATGATTTACTATTTAATAAATGGTGCTGGGAAAACTGGCTAGCCATATGCAGAAAACTGAAACTGGAAACCTTCCTTACACCTGATACAAAAATTAACTCATGATGTATGAAAGACTTAAACTTAAGACCTAAAACCATAAAAACCCTAGAAGAAAACCTAGGCAATGCCATTCTACAGATAGGCATGGGCAAAGACTTCATGACTAAAACACCAAAAGCAATCGCAACAAAAGCCAAAATTGACAAATGGGATCTAATTAAACTAAAGAGCTTCTCCACTGCAAATGAAACTATCATCAGAGTGAACAGGCAACCTACAGAATGGGAGATAATTTTTGCAATCTACCCATCTGATAAAGGTCTAATTTCCAGAATCTACAGGAAACTTAACTTTACAGGAACAAAAAAGAAACAACCCCATCAAAAAACCACAGCAAATGATATGAACAGACACTTCTCAAAAGAAGACTTTATGTGGCCAAGAAACATATGACAAAAAGATCATCATCACTTATCACTAGAGAAATGCAAATCAAAACCCCCATGAGATACCATCTCATGCCAGTTAGAATGGTGATTATTAAAAAGTCAGTAAACCACTGATGCTGGTGAGGCTGTGGAGAAATAGGAATGCTTTTAAACTGTTGGTGGGAGTGTAAATTAGTTCTACCATTGTGGAAGACAGTGGGGTGATTCCTCAAGGATCTAGAACCAGAAATACCATTTGACTCAGCAGTCCCATTACTGGGTATATACCCAAAGGATTATAAATCATTCTACTGTAAAGACACATTCACACATATGTTTACTGCAGCACTATTTGCAATAGCAAAGACATGGACCAACCCAAATGCCCATCAATGATAGAACTGGATAAAGAAAATGTGACACGTATACACCATCAAATACTATGCAGCCATAAAAATGAATCAGTTTATGTCTTTTACAGGGACATGGATGAAGCTGGAAACCATTATTCTCAGCAAACTAACAGAGGAACAGAAACCCAAACACTGCATATTTTCACTCATAAATGGGAGCTGAACAATGAGAACACATGAACACAGCGAGGGGAACATCACACACTGAGGCCTGTCAGGGGGTGAGGGGGAAGGGGAGGGAGAGCATTAGGAGAAATACCTAATGCATGCTGGGCTTAAAACCTAGATGATGGGTTGAAAGGTGCAGCAAACCACCACGTTTAAAGACTTAAACGCAAGACCCAAAACCATAAAACCCTAGAAGAAAACCTAGGCAATACCATTCAGGACATAGGCATGGGCAAAGACTTCATAATTTAAATACCAAAAGCAATGGCAACAAAAGCCAAAATTGACAAATGGGATCTAATTAAAGAGTTTCTGCACAGCAAAAGAAACAATTATCAGAATGAACAGGCAACCTATAGAATGGGAGAAAATTTTTGCAATTTATCCATCTGACTAAGGGCTAATATCCAGAACCTAAACAGAATGTAAACAAATTTACAAGAAATAAACAAACAATCCCATCAAAAAGTGGGTGAAAGATATGAACAGACACTTCTCAAAAGAAGACATTTATTCAACCAACAAACATGAAAAAAAGCTCATCATCACTGGTCACTAGACAAAAGCGAGTCAAAACCACAATGAGATACCATCTCATGCCACATAATTGGAAGTAAAGCACTCCTCAGCAAATGCGAAAGAATGGAAATTATAACAAGCAGTCTCTCAGACCACAGTGCAAACAAATAAGAACATAGGATTAAGAAACTCACTCAAAACCACAAAACTACATGGAAAATGAACAACCTGCTCCTGAATGACTACTGGGTAAATAGCGAAATTAAGGCAGAAATAAATAAGTTCTTTGAAACCAATGAGAACAAAGACACAACGTACCAGAATCTCTGGGACACAGCTAAAGCAGTGTGTAGAGGGAAATTTACAGCATTAAATGCCCACAGGAGAAACGGGGAATGATCTAAAATCAACACTCTAACATGACAATTAAAAGAACTAGAGAAGCAAGAGCAAACAAATTCAAAAGCTAGCAGAAGACAAGAAATGATGAAGATAAAAGCAGAACTGAAGGAGAGAGAGACACGAAAAACCCTTCAAAAATTAACAAATCCAGGAGCTGTTTTTTTTTTGAAAAGATTAGTAAAATAGACCACTAGCCAGACTAATAAAGAAGAAAAGAGACAAGAATCAAATAGACACAACAGAAAATGATGAAGGGGATATCACCACTGATCTCACAGAAATACAAACTACCATCAGAGAATACTATAAACACCTCTACGCAAATAAACTATAAAATCTAGAAGAAATGGATAAATTCCTGGACACATAAACCCTCCCAAATCCAAACCAGGAAGAAGTCGAATTCCTGAATAGACTAATAAAAAGTTCTGAAATTGATGCAGTACCTAGTAGCCTACCAAACAAATAAAGCCCAGGACCAGATGGATTCACAGCTGAATTCCACCAGAGGTACAAAGAGGAGCCGGTACCATTGCTTCTGAAACTATTCCAAACAATACAAAAAGAGGTACTCCTCCCTAACTCATTTTATGAGCCCAGCTTCATTCTTATATCAAATCCTGGCAGGGGCACAACAAAAAAAACAAAATTTCAGGCCAATATCCCTGATGAACATCGATGCCAAAAAACCTTAATTAAACACTGGCAAACTGAATCTAGCAGCACATCACAAAGCTTATCCATGACAATCAGGTCGACTTTATACCTGGGATGCAAGGCTACTTCAACATACACAAATTAATAACTTTAATGCATCACATAAACAGAAACAATGACAAAAACCACATAATCATCTCAATAGATGCAGAAAAGGCCTTCAATAAAATTCAACACCCCTTCATGTGAAAAACTCTCAATACACTAGGTATTGGTGGAACGTATCTCAAAAAAATAAGAGCTATTTATGACAAACCTATAGCCAGTATCATACTGAATGGGCAAAAGCTGGAAGCATTCCCTTTGAAAACCAGCACAAGAAAAGGATATCCTCTCTCACCACTTCTATTCAACATAGTATTGGAAATTCTGGCCCGGGCAATCAGGCAAGAGAAAGAAATGAAGAGTATTTGAATAAGAAGAGAGAAAGCCAAATTGTCTCTGTTTGCAGATGACATGATGGTTTATTTAGAGAACCTCATCATCTCAGCCCCAAAACTCTTTAAGCTGATAAGCAACTTCAGCAAAGTCTCAGGATACAAAATCAATGTGCAAAAATTACAAGCATTTCTTTAAACCAATAGTAGACAAACAGAGAGCCAAATGACGAGTGAACTCACATTCACAAATGCTACCAAGAGAATAAAATACCTAGGAATACAACTTACAAGGGACATGAATGACCTCTTCAAGGAGAACTACAAACCACTGCTCAAGAAAATAGGAGAAGACACAAACAAATGGAAAAATATTATATGCTCATGGATAGGAAGAATCAATATTGTGAAAATGGCCATACTGCCCAAAGTAATTTATAGATTCAATGCTATTCCCATCAAGCTACCATTGACTTTCTTCACAGAACTAGAAAAAACTACTTTAAATTTCATATGGAAACAAAAAGACTCCATATAGCCAAGACAATCCAAAGCAAAAAGAACAAAGCTGGAGGCATCACACTACCTGTCTTCAAACTATACTACAAGGCTACAGTAACCAAAACAGCATGGTACTGGTTCCAAAACAGATATATAGACCAATGGAACAGAACAAAGGCCTCTGAAATAACACCACACATCTACAACAATCTGATTTTTGAAAAACCTGACAAAAACAAGCAATGGGGAAAGGATTCCCTACTTAATAAATGGTGTTGGGAAAGCTGGCTAGCCATATGCAGAAAACTAAAACTGGATCCCTTCCTTACACCATATACAAAAATTAACTCAAGATGGATTAAAGACTTAAACGTAAGACCCAAAACCATAAAAACCCTAGAAGAAAACCTAGGCAATACCATTCAGGAGATAGTCATGAGCAAAGGCTTCATAACTTAAACACGAAATGCAATGGCAATAAAAGCCAAAATTGACAAATGAGATCTAACTAAACTAAAGAGCTTCTGCACAGCAAAAGAAACTATTATCAGAGTGAACAGGCAACCTACAAAATGGGAGAAAATTTTTGCAATTTATCCATCTGACTAAGGGCTAATATCCAGAATCTACACAGAATGTAAACAAATTTACAAGAAATAAACAACCCCATCAAAAATTGGGTGAAGGATATGAACAGACACTTCTCAAAAGAAGACATTTATGTAGCCAACAAACAT
Organism: Pan paniscus; assembly: GCF_029289425.2. Classification (NCBI taxonomy): domain Eukaryota; kingdom Metazoa; phylum Chordata; class Mammalia; order Primates; family Hominidae; genus Pan; species Pan paniscus. The sequence continues at coordinate 99,192,663 of NC_073272.2, read as the reverse complement.
ATGAAAAAAAGCTCATCATCACTGGTCACTAGACAAATGCAAATCAAAACCACAATGAGATACCATCTCATGCCAGTTAGAATGGCGATCATTAAAAAGTCAGGAGACAACAGATGCTGGCGAGGATGTGGAGTAATAGGAATGCTACTAAACTGTTGGTAGAAGCGTAAATTAGTTCAACCATTGTGGAAGACAGTGTGGCGATTCCTCAAGGATCTAGAACCAGAAATACCATTTGACCCAGCAATCCCGTTACTGGGTATATACCAGAAGGATTATGAATCACTCTACTATAAAGACACATGCACACATATGGTTATTGCAGCATTGTTCACCATAGCAAAGACTTGGACCAACCCAAATGCTCATCAATGATAGACTGGATAAAGAAAATGTGGCACATATACACCATGGAATACTATGTAGCCATAAAAAAGGATGAGTTCATGTCCTTTGCAGGGAGATGGATGACGCTAGAAACCATCATTCTCAGCAAACTAACACACGAACAGAAAACCAAATAATGCATGTTCTCACTCATAAGTGGGAGTTGAACAATGAGAACACATGGACACAGGGAGGGGAACATTACACACCAGGGCCTCTCAGGGAGTGGGAGGCTAGAGGAAAGATAGCATTAGGAGAAATACCTAATGTAGATTACGGGTTGATGGGTGCAACAAACCACCATTGCACATGTATACCTATGTAACAAACCAGCACATTCTGCACATGTATCCCAGAACTTAAAGTGTAATAATAAAAAAAAGTTAGTCTAGTATATTTAATTTATAGTCTTCTTCATGGATTATTTCTGTCAGGTTTGGGTTTCTTCCCCGGTGAATTAATCATACTTTCTATACTTTACATACCATACTTGTATGCCTTTTATTTTTGTTTATAAGCTGCATATATTAAATATTAGAATGTAGTACCTCTAGAAATCAGATTATGCCCCCTCCCCAGGGTTTATTGTCATCGATTGTTGAGGGCTGTGACCATCCAGTTGTTTAGTAGCTTTTACTAAGTAGGTTTGCAAAATTTATATTATTTTTTAGGTGTGGTCATTGAAGTCTCTTTTTATATATCTCACTGGTCAGCCAGTGATCTGTCAGAGATACGTGTGAGAGCCTGGGGCTAACAGAGAGAAAAAGCTCTCTCAGTCTTTTCAAATTGACTTTTATCTGGGTACACCATCAATGCTAAGCCAGTCAACATGTAACCCTGCGTTAATCTCCACCTCCTGTTAGTTCAGACCTTAAAGATCAACCAAAAATCTGAGTTTAGATTCCTCTCATGTCTTTTCTGAGCATATATCTGTCCCTAGGTATATGAATTGCACTCCACATTCCCTAGTATATATGGTAGCCTTTCTAAACCTCATTGCCCCAAGAATCTTTCTTCTTAGCCTTTTTCTTCACAGTTTTCAGTCTGTCTAACGCTTGCTTTTTCTTGCATCAACTGTCCAAGTCATCTATAAGTAGCATATGTCTTTAAATGCTTTCATCAGACATTTACCAGCGAGCACTCTAGCCTGAGGTGGTGTGTGAAACTAAGATCAGATTCAAGGAATCTCCAGACAAGTCAAAATGCACATCCACAGTATTTTGAGAAAAAGATCCATATTATCCCGTGGCACCAGGAAGCCACACAAGAACTGCAGCTTGCTGAGCTAGGGAATAGAGAGTGGTAGGTAGGTAAATAAACAAAATTACCACACTTTCTTACCAAAATTTAGCTACTTCTTTCTTCATTAAGCACTCCCCTGTTTGCTGTATCTGTTTAGATTCCAGAGTTATAAAAAAGATTATTTTGTCCGTTGTTGCCAGCTGAATGTTTTTTTCAGTGGAGTGGCCATTTATTGATGTTTCCTATTCTGTCATGTTGATGATGCCACCTCTCTGTAGCTCTCGTTACATATACATTATTAGTTACATAAAAAGCATTTTAATCCATTATAATTAATGAAATAGTAAAATACTACAATCAATTTTAAATACCTTGTTCTACAACACTAACCTTGGTCTCTTTCATCAGCATACTGCCTTTTCCTAAAAGATGCCACTGTCATTATTACAAGTGTTTCATAGACACTTAAAATATATAAATGTGTTTGCTTTACATAAATGGTATCATATTGCAGGCAGTACTCTACAAGTTGCTTTTTTATCTAATAATATGATTTGAAAAGCTACTCTTAGTGTCACTTATAAATCTGGTTCATCATACCTAGCCTTCAATTAGATTACTAATTGAAAAGCAACTGAAATCTTTTCACTACAAGTTTTTGAAATACTAGGGGGAGGAAAGATAATGAGACCTAGGATTAGCCACTAGGAATGAAGAGATTGATATTAGGAAGAGAAGGTTGAAAAGATCCAAGATGGAAAGTTCTTAAATAATCCACTTTTCCTTCTGGAAAAAGAGTGACACCAAATAATCCTCTTGATTGGTGCTTTTTTATTTTGAATTTAGTTTTCTAAATGTTCTCCTAGCTAGAATAAATCTACTTTTTCTGAATCAACATAGCACTGTTTTTCCTTTCTCATTTATACTATGAATGAAAGGAATCACATGCAAAATACACTGAAAAAACCTCTACATGTAAAAAGTAAAAAGACAAACCACAAATACAAAAATGGCGCAAGATTGAAAAGGTACTCCATAAAAGAAGATATCCAAATTTTCAACGAGCACAGAAAAAATATAATTTGTATCATTAGTCAAAAAAACTAGTACAATGTGATATTACAACTCACTACATAAAAAAACAACTCATAGATTTATACTAATAAGTGGATAAAGAAATACAGTCATGCACTGCATAGCAATATTTTGGTCATTGACAGACCACATATAAGATGATGATGTCATAAGATTATAATGGAGTGAAAATATTCCTATTGCTTAGTACTTACTCTAATATACCTTTTATCATTATTTTGGAGTATACTTCTTCTACTTATATTAGAAAAACGAAGTTAACTCTAAGACTCCCTCAGGCAGGTTCTTCATGAAGTATTCCAGAAGGCATTGTTATCATTGGAGATGACAACTCCATGTGTCCTATTGTCCCTGAAGACCTGCCAGTGGAAAATGATGTGGAGATGAAAGTTGGTGATATTGATGATCCTGACCCTCTGTAGGCCTAGGCTAATGTGTGTGGTTGTATCTTACTTCTTAGCAAAAAGTTGTAAAAGTAGAAAGATAAAAGTTTAAAACTACTAAAAAAAGCTTATAGAATAAGGATATAAAGAAAAATGTTTTTGTACAACTATACAATGTGTGTGTTTTTTAAACTAAGTGCTATTAAAACATCCAGTAGTTAAAAAGATAAAATTTTATAAAGTAAAAAATAGTTAAATTAAGCTAAGGTTAATTTATTATTGAAGAAATTATTTATGCTTACTGTAGGCTAAGTGTATAGTGTTTATAAAGTCTACAGTAGTGCACAGTAATGTACTAGGCCTTCAATTTCATCCACTAACTCACTGACTCACCCAGAGCAACTTCCAATCCTGCAAGCTCCACTGATGGTAAGTGCCATAGACAGGTGTACTGTTTTTTATCTTTTATGTCATATTTCTACTGTACTTTTTCTAGGTTTAGATATGTTTAGATACACAAATGCTGACCATTGTATTACAGTTGCCTACAGTATTCAATAATGGAACATGCCATACAGGTTTGCATCCTGGGAGCAATAGGCTGTACCACCTGGCCTAGGTGTGTAGTAGGCTATACCATCCAGGTTTGTATAAATACATTCTATGATGTTTACACCACAAAATTGCTTAAGGGCACATTTCTCAAAATGTATCCCTGTTAAGTGATGCATGACTGTACATGAATAAAGGAGAAAGGAAATGTATTCTATATAGTAAACTCTTAACTAATAAATATATATTGACTTGTACTATAATCACTATATGTAATTATACCACTCCTTTCTCAACCTATAAACTTTGAATCAAATGGCATTTTTATACTTAATTTTGAATTTACAATTGAAAGCAGTGGCCAGCTACTGTGTTCTGAAAATATAAAGGATATCAACAGATAATATTAGTAAGAATGAATATGTATATGAATTTAAAATGTACATTTCTTATTTTATGCTATTTCCTTAGATGTAATTATTTAGAATCATTTGCAGAATCCAGTTAGAATTGACCATACTTTCTTTTAAAGGCGTCTTAGTTAATGAGAAGATAATTATTTTTTTCTTGTTGGTAAATATAATAACCTGAGATTCACTATTTAGCTAAAACATTTTTAAAAATTTTATTTTAGGTTCAGGGGTACATATAAAAGATGGTTATATAGACGAATTGCCTGTCACAAGGATTTGGTATGCACATTATTTCATCATATGTATATTGCTAATAGTATGCTTATCATATGCTTATTACCAGTAGTATGCTTATTACTAGTATAGTATTTACTAATAAGCATAGTATTTGATAGGTACTATACTAGCAATAAGCATACTACTGGTAATAAGCATACTACTCAATAGGTTTTTCAATCCTCTGCCTTCTCCCACCCTCCACCTTCAAGAAGGCCGTAGTATCTGGTTTTCCCTTCTTTGTGTTCATGTGTACTCAATGTTTAGCTTCCACTTATAAGTGAGAAGATGTAGTATTTGATTTTCTGTTCCTGAATTAGTTTGCTTAGGATCTTGACCACCAGGACCATCCATGATGCTGCAAAGGACATGATCTTGTTCTCTTCTATGGCTGCATAGTATTCCATGGTGTATATGTATCATATTTTCTTTCTCCAATCTCCTGTTGATGGTCACTTATGTTGATTCCATGATTTTACCATTGTGAATAATGCTGTGATGAACATACGCATTTATGTGTTCTAATGGTAGAAAGATTTATATTATTTTGGATAAATACCCAATAATGGGATTGCTGGGTCAAATGGTACTTAAGGTTTTAAGTTATTTGTGAAATCATCAAGCTGCTTTCCACAATGGCTGAACGAATTTACATTCCTACCAGCAGTGTATAAGCATTCCCGTTTCTCTGCAATGTTGCCATCATCTGTTATTTTTTGATATTTTAATAATCACGAATCTGACTGGTGTTAGATAATATCTAATTGTGGTTTTGATTTTCATTTCTCTAATGATTAGTAATCTTGAGCATTTTTTTCCTATGCTTGTTGTCCACATGTACGTCTTCTTTTCAAAAATGTTTGTTGATGTCCTTTGCCCATTTTGTAATGTGGTTGTTTTTTGCTTGCTGATTGGTTTAAGTTCCTCAGGGATTCTGGATAGTAGACTTTAATAAGATGTAAAGTTTGTAAATATTTTCTTCCATTCGGTAGGCTGTCTCTCTGCTCTGTTGATAGTTTCTTTTATTGTGCAGAAGCTCTATAGTTTAGTTAGGTCCCACTTGTCAAATTTTGCCTTTGTTGCAATTGCTTTTTAAGTCTTTGTCATACGATTTTTGCCAGGGCCTATATCCAGAATGGTATTTCCTAGGGTTTCTACTAGGGTTTCTATAGTTTTAAATTTTACATTTAAGTCTTTCATTAATATTGATGTGATTTTTAGATATAATGAAAGGAAGGAGCCTGGTTTCAAGCTTTGGCATTTTGGCAGCCATTTATTCCAGCACTGTTTATTAAATAGAGAGGCCCTTCCCCATTGCTTGTTGTTGTTAACTCTGTCCAAGATCAGGTGGTTGTAGGCGTGTGGCATTGTTTTTGGGCTCTCTATTCTGTTCCATTGGTCTCTACATGTCTGTTTTTGTACTAATATCATACTGTTTTGATTACTCTAACTTTGAAGTACAGTTTGATATTGGGTAGTGTGATGTCTCTGGGTTGTTTATTTTTTATTTATTTTATTTTTTTATTTTTATTTTTTTGCTGAGGATTGCTTTGGCTATTTAGTTTTTTTGTTGTTGTTCCATATGAATTTTACAATAGTTTTTCTTATTCCATGACAATATCTCATTGGTATTTTGATAAAAATAGCATTGAAGCCAATTGCTTTGGGCTGTATGGCCATTTTAAAGATATTAATTATTTTTATTCATGAACATAGAATGTTTTTCTATTTATTTGTGTGACCTCTGAATTCTTTCAGCAGTATTTTGTAATTTTTGTGGTAGAGATCTTTCATCTCTCTGGTTAGCTGTATCCCTAGATATTTTACTCTTTTTTTGGCTATTATGAATTGGATAACATTCTTTTTTTTTTTTTTTTTTTTTTTTTGAGATGGAGTTTTGCTCTTGTTGCCCAGGCTGGAGTGCAGTGGTGCAATCTTGGCTAACTGCAGCCTCTGCCTCCCAGGTTCTAGCAATTCTCCTGCCTCAGCCTCCCAAGTAACTGGGATTACAGGAGCCTGCCACCATGCCTGGCTAACTTTTTTATATTTTTAGTAGACACAGGGTTTCAACATGTTGGCCAGGCTGATCTTGAACTCCTGCCTCAGATGATCTGCCTGCCTCAGCCTCCTGAAGTGCTGGGATTATAGGCATGAACCACCACATCTGACCTGGATAATGTTCTTGATTTGGCTATCAGCCAATGTCATTGGCTTATAGAAATGCTAGTGATTTTTGTATGTGGATTTTGTATCCAGAAACATTGCTGAAGTTGCTTATAATTTCTAGGAGCCTTTGGATACACACTATTGAGTTTCCTAGGTATAGAATCATATGTCTAAAAAGGGAAATAATTTGACTTCCTCTCTAAGTTGATGCCTTTTATTTCTTTCTCTTGCCTGATTGCTCTGGCTAGGACTTCCAGAACTATACTGAGTAGGTGTGGTGAGAGTGGTCATCATTGTCTTGTTCCAACTCTTAAAGAGAATGCTTCCATCCTGTTCAGTATGACATTGACTGTGGGTTTGCTATAGAAGGCTCCTATTATTTTGAGGTATGTTCCTTCAATATGTAGTTGGTTGAGGGTTTTTAACATGAATGGATATGGAATTTTATCAAAAGCTTTGTGTGCATCTATTAAGAGAATCATGTGTATTTTGTTTTTAGTTCTGTTTACATTTGGTTCTACTAGTATTTTGTTAAGAATTTTTGCCTCTATGTTCATCAGAGATATTGACCTGACATTTTCCTTTTTCACTGTGTCTCTGCCAGGTTTCATTATCAGAATGATGCTGGCCTTGTAGAATGAGTAAGGGAGGAGTCCCTTCTCCTCAGTCTTTTAGTATAGTTTCAGAAGGATTGGTACCAGCTCTTTGTTATACATCTGGTAGAATTGGGCTGTGAATCTGTCTGGCCTTTGGCTTTTTTCTGGTTGGTAGGTTTTTATCACTCACTCAATTTTGGAACCCATTGGTCTTTTGGGGGTTTCCTTTTCTTTCTGATTCAATCTTAGGAGGTTGTATGTTTCCAGGAATTTCTCCATTTCTTCTAGGTTTTCTAATTTATCTGGATGGAGGTGTTCATAACTGTCATTGAGGGTATTTTGTGTTTCTGTAGGGTTGGTGGTAATGACTCCTTTGCCTTTTCTGCTTGCGATTATTTGAATCTTCTCTCTTTTTTCTTTATTAGTATAGCTAGTGGTCTATCAATCTTCTTTATTCTTTACAATAGTAAACTTTTAGTTTCATTGATCTTTTGCACAGTTTTTCATGTCTCAATTTCATTCAGTTTAGCTCTGATTATGGTTCTTCATTTCCATCTGGTAGCTTTATGGTTGATATTCTCTTGTTTTTCTAATTCCTCTAGGTCTAATGTTAGGTTGTTAATTTTAGATCTTTCTTTTTGATGCAGGGATTTAGAACTATAAACTTTCCTATTACTGCTTTAGCAGTGTCCCAGAAATTCAGACATGTTGTTTCTTTTGTTTCATTCGTTTTAATAATTTCTTGATTTTTCCCCTTAATTTCATTGATTACCCAAAAGTCATTCAGGCACTGATTATGACATTTCCATGTAATTGTATAGTTTTCAGAGATATTCTTGGTATTGATCTCTATTTTTATTGCACTGTTGTCTGAGAGTGGTGTTACATCAGAACAATTGTTCTCAGCTGAGGACAATTTTTATCTTCCTCACAGGGAACATCTGGCAATTGTCATTATTTTATTTCTATGCCTTGTGGGAGGGTGCTACAGGCATCTAGTGAATGTAGGCCAGGAATGCTGCTAAATACCCTAAAATGAACAGAAAATTTCCACCCAACAAAGAATTACCTAGTTGAAAATGACCATAATGCTGAGGTTGTAATACTCTGTCTCAGAATCATAGGGTAAAATTCTAGGTATATATTTCCTGCATCATTCTACAACTCTTCTGAGTACGTGGAAATCCATGCCCTTGTATGCTATTTCTTTTCATTCCGTACATTTTCTTAATGCCATGCTTTCTCTAGAAAAATAGTAATATGAAAGAATAAGAATACAGCTGAAGAGGGAATAAATTGAGAGAGTAGCTAGTAAAACTGATTCAGAGGAGGCTTAGACACTTTATTTAAAAACGTATAGCTAGAAATATCAACAATATGGTGAAGCATAAGATACAAGCCTTCATTCTCACACAAAGAAGAGCAATTAGACAGCTATCCAACAAAAATAATAGCCTTGGGAGGGATGAAGGATTCAATTAAGGATCAGCAACAACACAATGGATCAATAAAATAGAGAGTACTTCACAGAAAGGATCACTGGGGAGACCAGCATATGTGAGAAATATGGAGACAGCCAGTTTGGGGACTATCAGTATCAATCATATGGCATGTGCCAAGAGCAGCATTCTCTGCTGAAGTAACCAGCAGCCATTACCACTATGGAACCCACAGAGAAGTAGACACAGTATTATGCCCCCTAAGAAGAAGACATTGTTGTGCTACCCCAGAACCAGGGCCACCACCAATGAATGGTGCACACCCCAATGCATGTCCCAACAACATGCATTACCCAGACCATGGGACCGCAGCTGTTCCACGTGTGTGCACTCCAGAATCAAAGTCCATAACTACACCACAAATTCCTACGGCTCAGAAACTGATGCTAGTGCCACCGTGAAATAGCACTGCCCCAGGCCTCAGAATCATGGTTACTCTGTGTTCTCCTATGCTATAGTCCCTGTCTCTGCTGCTGCTGCTCTGTGAGCACATGTGCCTTGGACAGCTATGCCAGCTGCAGAGTGACTTAGCACGTGTACCTGACCCCATTATTGATGCATAAGTTCCTACATTTTAGACACTGGCTCTGAAACCATGCTGCAACTACTTGCATCACAGACATCAGAGCCACTACTAGAGCAAGTGTCTTCTTACTCTGGTTCCCAGAGCAGCAGTAGCTCTGCACCAACCTGTACTCCAGACCCTGGCTCCATGTCCACAATGCAAGCACCCATGCATCACATACTGTTAAAAACATGGAAATGGGGTGCCACTGCTTCCTCAGACCCCAAAGCCATCATCCTTCTATGCATGCCCACACTTCATACCTTAGCTCTGTTGCTATTCCACAGGCATTGCACATCAGACACTAGTGCCATCACCACTGAAGTACATCTGCAAGCGTGATTTGGGGACAAAAGGGATCCACTCAGCCACTACATTCCCTGTGGGAGAAAATGTTATTAGGAGAATCTCAGAAGCCACTACCATTGAAGACGTCATCAGCCTTTGTTGCTGCTGCAGACACCCATAGGCTTGGCTGCTGAGGACTCCTACAATCTTCTTTGATGCCAGTCTCAGATAGTAGAGCTCCATGGGGATTATGCTACTGTGGTTTCACCAGAGCCATGACCACAACACCTTATCCAACCAGTTCCCTTGCACCCACCTATAGGGGAAGGTCTTTCCCACTAAAATCAGTCCACAAAGTCAAGAAGAGATAATGGATGAATCAAAAGCACAGATCTCAATCAAGGCAACACAAAACATGAAAATCAAGGAAACATGACACCACCACAGGAATACAATAATTTTCCAGTAACTGGCCCCAGGGACAAGGAGATCTATGAATTGTCTGACAAAGAATTCAGAATAAGTGCTTTAAGGAAGTTCAGCAACTTCCAAAAAAACACAGATGTACAAATGAACAAAATCAGAAATATAATATGCACAAAATTGAGAAGTTCAATATAGAGATAGAAATAATTTTAAAAAGAGTGAAATTCTGCAGTTGAAGAATTCAATATAAGAAATGAAAAATGCAAATAAAAAGCATCAATAGCAGAATTGACTAAGGAGAAGGAAGAATCTGTGAACTCTTAAGACATGTAATTGTAAAATATCTAGGCAAAGGATAAAAAAGAAAAAAAGAAAAAAAATAAAGAAAGCCTAGGGGATTTATAGGGCACCATCAAAAGAGCTAACTTTGCATTATAGGGGTTCCAGAAAGAGAATAGATAAATAAAGGGAAAGATTTAACGAATATTGACTGAAAACTCCCCAAATCTGGAAGAAGATACAAACGTGTATGTACATCAAGCTCAAAGGAATGCAATAAGATTCAAACCAAATGAAAGTACACCACAATATATTATAACCAAACTTTAAAAAAAGAAAAAATATAGTCTTCAAAGAGTATTAAAAAGATAAGAGAAAAGTGGTTCTTCACATACAAGGAAATGACTATAAGGCTATCTGGATTTCTTGGCAGAAACTTTGCAGGTCAGGAGACAGGAAGAACGTGCTGAAACAAAAAACTGCCAAACAAGATTACTTTTTCTGGCAAAGCTATTGTTCAGAAATGAAGGAGAGAAAAAGACTTCCAGACAAACAAGAGCTGATGTAGTTCATCATTACTAGATCTGCCTTACAAGAAATGCTAAAGGAAATTTTCCAAGCTGAAATGAAAGAATGCTAATTGGTAACATGAAATCTTATAAAAGTATAAAAATCACTGGTGAAAGTAAATAAATATTCAAATACAGATAAATAGTCAAAAACAGAATATTCTAATACTTTAATGGTGGTATGTAAATCACTTAGATCTCTAGTATAAAGTTAAAAGACAAAACAAATTAAATAACTATAGCCACAATAATTTGTGAATAAATATGCCATATAAAAATATACACATTGTGCCATCAAAAACATAAAATTGGGAAAAGTAAAAGTCTAGAATGCTTATGTGCCATTGGAATTAGAATGTTATCACCTTAAATGACTTATAATATTGTATATGTAAACCTCATGGTAACCATAAAGCAAAAACCTATGGTAGATGCAAAAAAAGATAACAAAAATGAAATTAAAGCATGCTATTACAGAAATACGGAGGCAGAAAGAGAAAAATAAGGAATATCAACAAAACATCCAAACACAATTATCAAAATAGCAATAATAAGTCCTTATCTAACAAAACTTACATTGAATTCACATAGATTATATTCTCCAATCAAAATGCAGAGTGGCTAAATGGATTAACAAGGTGAGCTGTCTATATACTGCCTACAAGAGACTCACACCAGATTTAGAGACATACCTGTGAAAGCATGGAAAAAGAGATATTCTATTCAAATAGAAACAAACAGCAGAAATAGCTATACTTACATCAGATAAAATAGAATTTATGTCAAAAACTGTACAAAAAGACAAAAGTTATTTGATAATGATAAAAGGGTCAATTCATCAAGAGGAAATAAAATTGTAAATATATATACACCCAACATCACAGTACCTAAATATATATTAAAAATTAATTGATCTGAATGGAGAGATAGACAACAATACAAAAATAATCACCTTCAATGCCTAATTTTCAACAATGTATAGATAATCCAGAAAAAGAATCAATAAAAACTATTGGGTTTGAACTACAGTGTAGACCAAATGGTCCTAACAGACATATACGGAACATTCCATTCAATAGCCATAGAATATACATTCTCAAGCACACCTGAAACTTTCTCCAGTATAAATCAAATATTAGGCTAAAGACAAGCTTTAATAAACTTAAGACTGAAATTATGTCAAGTATCTTTTCTGACCACAATGGCACGAAACTAGAAATCAATAATAAGAGGAATTTTTAAAAATCTAAAAATATGTGGCAATTAAACAACACACTCCTGAACAACCAACGGATCAAACATGAAATTTAAAAAAAGTAAACATATACTGAGATGAAGAGCGATGGAAATACAATATATCAAAACGTATGGGATGCAGCAAAACCAGTTATAAGAGGGAAGTTTATAGTGATAAAAACCTACATGAAGAAAACAGAAAGACCCCAAATAAAAAACCTAGCTATAACGGTTAAAGAAGCAAAAAAAATAGAACACACTAAACTCAAAGTTAGTATAAGAAATAAAATAACAAAGAATCAGAGCAGAAAAAAATAAAATGAAGACTAGAAAAAATAGAAAAGTTCAAAAAATTAAGAGTTGGTTTTTAAAGATAAACAAAATAGAAAAACCTTAGCTTTCTATTTAAATAAAGATAAACAAAATAGAAAAACCTTCTTTATCTAGACTAAGAAACAAAAAGAGAAAATTAAAATAAATAAAATTAGAAACAAAAAGTGGTACATTAAAACTGATACTACAGAAATATGAAGGATGACAGGAGACTTCCAAAAACAATTGTACACAACAAATTGGATAACCTAGAAGAAATGAATGAATTCCTAGAAACATACCACTTACCAAGACTGAATCTTTAAAAAATAGAAAATGTGAACAGATTCTAAATGAGAAAGGACATTGAATTAATAATGAACTAATCTCCCATCAAAGAAAAGCTCAGGAGCTGATGGCTTTACTTATGAATTCTACCAAGCATTTAAAAAACAATAGCAAAGCCATGAAATGCTGGAGGCCATTATCCTGAGAGAATTAATGCAGGAACAGAAAGCTAAATACAACGTGTTTTTACTTATAAGTGAGGGCTAAACATTGAGCACACATGGACTCAAAGAAGGAAACAACAGACACTGAGACTAGTTGAGGGTGGAGGTTGGAAGGAGGGTGAGGATTGAACTACCTATCAGGTATTATGCTGTTCACCTGGGTACAAATTTATCTGTATATCAAACCTCCACAATATGCAATTTACCAATGTAACAAACCTGCACGTGTATCCCTTGAACCTAAAATTAAAGTTCAAAAGAAAAAATATTATGGCAACCCTATCAAACTCTTTCAAAAAACTACAGAGGCAGTAACACTTCCAAACTCATCTTATGAGGACAGCATTATCCTGATACCAAAGCCAAACAAAAGAAAATTACAGGGTCATTATCCCTGATGAATATAGATTCAAAAGTCCTAAACATCATACTAGCAAAGCAAATTCAAGGACACATTAAAAGGATCATTCACCACTAAGAAGTGATATATATCCCTGGAATCCAAAGATGGTTCAGCATACACAAATCCATAAATGTGATACACCACATTACACGGTTCCCTCATATATTTTTTTTTTTTTTTTGAGACAGAGTCTCACTCTGTCGCCCAGGCTGGAGTGCAGTGACACGATCTTGGCTTATTGCAACCTCCACCTCCCAGGTTCAGGCAATTCTCCTGTCTCAGCCTCCCGAGTAGCTGGGACTACAGGCGCCCACCACCATGCCTGGCTAATTTTTTTAATTTATTTATTTTTTTTTAGTAGAGACATGGTTTCACCATATTGGTCAGGCTTGTCTCAAACTCCTGACCTCAGGTGATCCACCCACTTTGGCCTCCCAAAGTGGTGGGATTACAGGCATGAGCCCCCACGCCCGGCTGGTTCCCTTAAATTTTTTAAAATAAAATATACTTGAGGTGATGTTTCTTTAAATACAAATGTCGAAATTATTGTATAATTATTAATGGCAAACTTAATACTTGCTAGCCCTTAGGTACTGGGAAAACAGCGACAAGGCAACCCTCATGAAGCTAATAGGAAATATTAGGCAAATAATAAAATTTGTTAAAAATTCAATGTAAGGGGGTTGTATAACGATGTAATATTAAAAAATGGGTACTTGATAAAGGGGGAAGAGCTAAAGTTTCATACTTTTAAAGGTAAATTTAAAACGTGGGAAATTCATAATAAATTCAATAAATATGGAATATTAAACCCATATATAGAGTATGATCAAATTTTTGTTATGTTTCTATGAATATGATCTAAATTTAGAGTTGATATGCACACACGCACGTGTGTGTGTGTGTGTGTGTAAGGAGAGAGAGAGAGAGAGAGGAAATGAGGATAAAGCAAGAGTAGGAGGGAGAGGAAGGAGAGATAAAAGGAGAGACTGAGAATGAATGAATGGAAATTCACCAAAATGCTAATAGTTATCTCTGGATATGGGTACAGATTTTATCTCTGATATGGGCACAGAAAGATTTTCTTTTCTCCTTTTCACATATATATATATATATATATATGTGTGTGTATATATATATGTGTGTGTGTGTATATATATATATATTCGTATGTTTTCCAAATTTAGAACAAAGAAGATGCATTACAGTTACTTAGTAAAACAATTTGGCAGTTTCATATGAAGTTATATATTAACTTACCCTACAATCCAATAATTTCACTTCTAGGCATTTACCCAGGAGAAATAAAAGCATACTATCCACTAAAATACCTGTATACAAATGTTCCTAGCAGTTTTACTGGTAATCATCGCCAACTGGAAACAATCCAAATGTATATTAGCAGGTGAATGGACAAACATACTGCAGTATATCCACACAATGCAATCATAAATGCTTTATTCTCAGCAATTAAAAACACAGAACTTGTTGATTTAAGTATCTTGTAAATTCTGGGTATTAGGCCTTTGTTTGATGCACAGTTTGCAAATATTTTCTCACTTTCTATAGGTTGTTTGCTCTCTTAATAATTTCTTTTGCTGTGCAGTAGCTCTTTAGTTTGATTAGGTCCATTTGTTAATTTTTTATTTTGGTGCAATTGATTAAACAAATCAACAAGCATAAAGCAAGTAATTCAATTTAAATATCGACAAAGGACATGAACAGACACTTCTCAAAAGAAGATGTGTAAGCATCCAAAATATGAAAAAATGCTCCATATTACTAATCATCGGAGAAATGCAAATCAAAATGAGTATGAGACACAATTTCACGCCTGTCAGAATGGCATTTGTTAAAAAGTCAAAATTTAACAGATGCTGGTGAGGCTGTGGAGGAAAGGGAATGCTTATACACTGTTGGTGAGAATGCAAATTAGTTCAGCCATTGTGAAAAACAGTTCAGAGATCTGTCAAAGAACATAAAACTACATTTTGACCCAGCAATTCTATTACTAGGATATACCTAAAGGAAAATAAACTATTCAGCCAAAAAGACACGTGCATTCGTATGTTCACTGCAGCACTGTTCACAATAACAAAGTCAAGGATTCAACTTAGGTGCACATCAAAGGTGGACTGGATAAATAAAATATGGTACATATACACCACGGAATACTATACAGCTATATAAAAGAATAAAATTATGTCCTTTGCAGCCACATAGATGCAGCTGGAAGCCATTATCCTAAGCAAATTATTATAGTAACAGAAAACCAAATACTGCATATTCCCGCTTGTAAGTGGGAGCTAAACATTGAATACTCATGGACATGAAGATGGAAACAATAGCCACTGGGTCCTAGACAGGGAAGCGAGAGAAGATATTGGGTACTATGCTCACTACTTGGGTGACAGGACCATCCACCTCAAACTTCAGCATCTAGCAATATCACCTTGTAACAAACCTGTGCATGTACCCCGACTCCAATTTTTTTAAAAATAAATTCTTAAAAAAAGAAATAAATGGAATTTAAACTTAAAAAATGCAGCTGATACATACAACAACATGGGTGAATGTGACAGACATTGTTTGAAAAAGAAAACTGATCCAAAAAGTACATATTCCCCTCCCTATGTTCATGTGTTCTCCTCGTTCAACTCCCTTGTTCAACTTCCACTTATCAGTGAGAACATACTGTGTTTGGTTTTCTGTTCTTGTGATAGTTTGCTGAGAATGATGGTTTCCAGCTTCATCCATGTCCCTGCATAGGACATGAACTCATCCTTTTTTATGACTGCATAGTACACCACACACCAGGGCCTGTCGGGAGGTGGAGGGCTAGGGGAGGGATAGCATTAGGAGAAATACCTAATGTAGGTGACAGGTTGATGGGTGCAGCAAACCACCATAGCATGTGTTATACCCATGTGACAAATCTGCACATTCTGCACATGTACCCCAGAACTTAAAAGTATAATAATAAAAAATATGTATTATCTGATAACACACGTGTGAAGTCAAAGAACATGTACAACTCATCTATGATGTTAGAAATCAGAACCACAGTTGTTTGTCCAAAAATATGACAGAGTGAGAAGGAGCATGATGGGACATTTTGCCACAGTGGAAATGTTGTATATTATTATTGTAGTGGTGGTTACGTGAGTGTATATAACTGTCAAAACTCATTTACCTGAACATTTAAAATCTGTCCATTTTATTGTTGGTACTTTCTACCTGAATAATATTCATCTAAATATATCTATATTAACACCAAGAATAATGCCTGGCTCATGGTAGGTGCTGAATGGATATTTGAGAAATGAATATATTAGTAAATTTTCTATCAGCACCACTTTTGCCATAACCCATAGCTTTTGGTATGAGTGCCTTTGTTGTTGACGTCCCAAGAAAATGTGAGTTCACGTTTCAATTCCCTTTTATTGAATGAGCCATGCAAAATAACCTTTTTGTCTTTAATTTTCCATTGGATTATTTTAGGACATGTTCACATTGTTGTATATTTATAATATTATCACATGGCTATACATAGGTGTGCCCTCTACATTTTATTCTTTTTGAAATCGAGTTTTGGTAGCATAATGGAGAATTGCTAAAATTTATTTCAATAATGACTGAAAATATTATACATTTTCTGTTTCTTGTATTTTGAATAGCGTATGTGATATATACTTCAAAGCTATGCTGCTAGATAAAAAGGTTTCATTTTCCTTATATATTCTTGGTGGGAACTGTCTTCCATCTTTATAGAAATATTTGTATTTTTTATCTTTAATAATTTTCACCACAGTGTTAGTGTTTCTGAATATTCATTTATCCATTATTTATTTTAATTTGCCCACCTTGGTACTCTATTTATATTATTTTAAATAGAAAATGCTTCCTAAATTTGCTTACCATCCTTTGATATGGAACAGGATAATCATTTTCTGTATTTTACAATTTTAGATTATCCATCAATATGAGCACTTTCTAATAGCTTCCCTATATATTGTTTTTTTCTCTCTTTCTCTCCCCCTCCATCCCTTTTTCCACACCCTTCTCTCGCCTGATTTTGGTTGGGTTGAACTAATTTTCATTGTTGTATTTTTTTTCCTTAAGTGTTTAAGAAATCTGATGCTTCTTTTTGTACATATGGATTTCCTTTCTCTCCCCTCTAGATAAATATGCATTCATTATTGTGCCTAATTATGTCTTCAAAATCAGAAATTTCAGTCATTCCAAAGTTCTAGAATTATCTTGGGATTTTTGTTCAAATGATGGCCAAACGACTGGTCAGGATGTGGAAATCAGAGCAAGGGTTGAGGCCCTTTTTTCCACAGTGACAGAAGGATTTAGGTAAGCATGCAAAGTAGAGCTAAGACTAGGATTTTAATCCTGTAGTTGGGGAGCCCACCTTCATGAGTTTCACCAATGCCGTAGTACCAAGATAAGTTTTCTAGTTCAGTCATGACTTTGAAGTAATTGCGTAATGCCCTTCAAATAATGACAGTGGCTAATTGAACCTATGTGTCAGACACTAATTTAAGAAATTTACAGGTATTATCTTATTCAGAGATTGCCTGTCATATACTTTACAAATATTGTATATTCTGAGCTATAAATTTTGCTCCCATAATGGAATGGTGGTCTAACTAAGTATTACACTACATATTTTAAATAATTTTCCCACAGAAATAGGAAAAAACATATATCAATATTGCTGTCATATTTTGTGCATAATTAATTTTACTTGAGGTTCTTTTTTATTGAGATGGAGTTCACATAACATAAAATGAAACATTTTAAAGTGAACAATTTAGTTACATGTATTTAGTACATCAGCAATATTGTGCAACCACAATTTGTATTTACAAAATATTTCACCATCACCTAAAACAAATCCTCATATCATTAAGCAGTTGCTATTCATCTTCTTTTCTACCCAGCCTCAGGTATGCAGCAATCTGCTTTCTGTTCCTATGGATTTGCCTGTTCTAAATATTTAATATAAATGGAGTCATTTAATATATGCAACCTTTTGTGTGTGAATTCTTTCACATAGCATGCTTTCAAATTTGTCCACATCATATAATATCCGTTAGAATAATTAATTGGGAAGCCTTTAGGCTGAGGCAGATCCAACATCCCATGATTGTATGAAAGAAAACCACAACCAACTCAGTGTAAACAGTGAAATAAATTTTCAAGTTTAACCAATTAGAAACCACCAAATAACCTCTAAATGGGGACTTTCTACTGGAATAATACAAATAAGGATATTTCTCCACTTTAATCAAATATTTTATTTGCCTTGCTTCCATGCTTAATCTATAGAAGCCTTCACCTTGTGCCCTTTCTGTGGAGCCCCCAAACCACCTGCAGTCTGACAGATCTCAATTCATAAATTGATGTTTGCTCAAATAACTCTAATATTTTAATGTGCCTCAGTTTATCTTTTAACATGTCTCAGCATTTCATTCTTTCTGATGGCTGAATATTCCATCATGTGTATATACCATGATTTATTTATCCATTCATCTGTTCATAAAATGTGTACATTTGCTTCTGTGAATATGCTATGAACATATGTATTCACATATTTGCTTGGTACCTGTTTCAATTATTTGGAATATATACCTAATATTGGAATTGTGGTATAATATAATAATGTGATATTTAACTTCTAGTTATTGCCAAATTGTTTTCCATAGAAGCTGAAACATTTTATATACCGACCTGATCGATATAAGGGTTCCAATTTGTTTCCATCCTCACAAACACTTATTGTTTTCCATTTTTAAATATATTAAGGCCATACTAGTAGGTACAAAGTGGTGTTTCATTTTGGTGTTCCTTCACACTTCCCTCATGACTAAATATGTTGAGCATATTTTCATGTGTTTGCTGGTCATTTGTGTATCTTCTTTGGAGAGATGTCTATTGAATTATTTCGCCCATTTTTAAGTGGAATTTATTGCCTTTTTGTTACTGACTTGTAAACATTACTTTTATTTTGTGGATACTAGACTCTTAGATATACGATTTGGAAATATTTTCTGCCTTTTTTTTTTTTTCTTTTGAAACGGAGTCTTGCTCTGTCGCCCAGGCTGGAGTGCAGTGGCTTGATCTTGGCTCACTGCAAGCTCCGCCTCCCGGGTTCATGCCATTCTCCTGCCTCAGCCTCCCGAGTAGCTGGGACTACAGGCGCCCGCCACCAGGCCCAGCTAATTTTTTTGTATTTTTTAGTAGAGACAGGGTTTCACCGTGTTAAGCAGGATGGTCTCGATCTTCCGACCTTGTGATCTGCCCGCCTCGGCCTCCCAAAGTGCTGGTATTACAGGCGTGAGACACCGTGCCCGGCCATTTTCTGCCATTCGTTAGATTGTCTTGATAATGTTCTTTCATGCACGAAGTTTTTAATTTTGATAAAGTCAAATTTATCAATTTTTTTCTTTCATTGCTCATGCTTTCTGTGTCATATTTAAGAAATTAATGCCAAATTAAAAGTTATGAAAACTTATCTCTATCTTTTCTTCTAAGAGATTTGTGGTTTTTGCTCTGCGATCTATGCCATGGGTTTATTTGAGTTACTTTTTTGTACATTGTGTGAAGTAGGGGTCCAAGTTCATCCCTTTGTATGTGGATATTTAGTTGTTCCAGCATCCTGTTTTGAAGGGACTATTATTTTTTCTGTTTAATTTTCTTGGGACTTTGCTGAAAATCTTCCATAGGTAAGTGGGTTTGTTTCTGAATGCTTTTGCTATTCCATGGGTCTATATGTCCATTTTTATGCAAGCACCACACTGTATTGACTACTGTAGACTTATAATAAGTTTTGAAATCAGTAAGTGTGAGTTCTCCTACATTTACTTTTACTAAAATTTTTTGACTACTTGAGGCTTCTTGCACTTACATATTCATTTGAAGATTTATTTATTTCTTCAAAACAGGCCATTGGAATTTTGATAAGGATTTTATTGAATATCTTTGTCACTTTGGGTAGTAGTGCCATTTTAATAATATTAAGTCTTCCAGTAAATAAACATAGGATATCTTTCAATTTATTTAGCTCTTGTTTTTCAGCAGTATTTTGTGGCTTTTGGTACACAAATCTTTTGTCTCATTGGTTAAGCTTATTTCTAGATGTTTTATTCTTTAAATGCTCTTGTTAATGAAATTGCTTTCTTAATTTCCATTCAGCATGGTTAGTTGCTGGTGTATTAAAACACAATCTAATTTTTCATGTTGATATTGTGCCTGGAAATTTTGCTGAATTTATTAACTATCACTAATAGGTTTTTTTAGGTTCTTTCTATTTATAGAGTTATGTCATCTGCAAATATAAGTAATTTTCCTTCTTTCATTCCAATTTGGATTATACACACACACAGATATATATATATATATATATATATATATATATTTCTTTATTACTCTAGTTAGAACTGCCAGATCAATGTTGAAAAGCAATCTTGAAAGTGAGCATCCTTGTCTTATTCCTGATCTCATGAGGGTAGACTTTAGTCTTTAGCTATTGAACATGATGTTAGTTCTGGGTTTCTCTAAGTGTTCTTTATCATGGTGTGAGTTTCATTCTCTTTCTAGTTTTCTGAGTGCTTCACTTCTTATTATATTGTTGTATTTTCTTTTTTGAATGATTTTTACATTAATTGAAATAAATATGTGTTTTTCTTCCCTACAATTTATTACTGTGATTGATTTCATTGATTGATACTTTTGTGTTGAACCAACTTTGCATTCCTGAGATAAATCCTATTTAGTCATGGTGTATAAGCCTTTTATTATACTGTTGGGTTTGGTTTGCTAGTATAACATTCAGGATTTGGGGATCTATTTTCATACGGGATATTTGTCTATGGTTTCCTTTCTTGTGTTTCGTTCTATAATATCATTTTTTAAGTTTATTAAGATTTGTTTTGTGTCCTTGATGATTTTCCATGTGCAGCTGAGAAAAATATGGATTCAGCTGGTTTGGGGTATACCATTTTATATTTGTCTCTTGGGTCTACTTCATTTATAGTGTTCAGGTTCTCTATTTCCTTATTGATTTTCTGCCTAAGTGTTTTATCTATTATTCAAAGTGAAGTACTGAAGCGTTCAACTATTATTGTAGACCTATTTCTTTTTTAATTGTATTTTATCTCATATTTGCGTTAGCCAAGCTAGCTCTCTTTTCGTTACTTCTAATTTCAACCAATTTGTTTATTTGTATCCAAGGAAGTCTCTTGTAGCAGAGCATAGAGTTGGATGATGATATGAAAATATTGATGATATTCTTCACAGAACTAGAAAACGGAATCTTAAATTTATATGGAAACACAGAAGGCCAAGAATAGCCAAAGCTATCCAGAGCAAAAATAAAAACAACTGAAGTAATCACATTACCTGGCTTCAAATTATACTATAAGCTACAGTAACCAATACAACATGGTACTGGCATAAACACACACACACACACACACACACAGATCAATGGAGCACAACATAGAATGCAGAAACAAATCCATACATCTACAGTGAACTCATTTCCAATAAAGATGTCAAGAAAAATCACTGGGGAAAGGGAAGTCTCTTCATTAAATGGTGCTAGGAAAAATGGATATCCATACGCAGAAGAATAAAACTGGAGTCCTATCTGTTGCCATTTACAAAAATCAAATTAAAATGGATTAAAAACAAACCTAAGGGCTGGACCTCTGAAACTACTACAAGAAAACTTTGAGGCAGCTCTCCAGTACATTGGACTGGGCAAAGAGTTTTCGAGTGCTACTTTACAAGCACAGGGAGCCAATGCAAAAATGGACAAATGGTATCACATCAACTGAAAAAGTTTCCACATAGCAAAGCAATCAACAAAATGAAGAGAAAACCCACAGAAGGGGGGAAAATATTTGCAGTCTCTCTATCTAACAAGGGATTAATAACCAGAACACATAAAAAGCATAAACAACTCTATATGAAAAAAATCTAATAATTCAATTAAAAATGGGCAAAAGATCTGAATAGACATTTCTCAAAAGAAGACATACAAATGGAAAATAGGTATATGAAAAGGAGGTCAATATCATTAATGATAAGATAAATGCAAATCAACATTATGATGAGATATTACCTCACAACAATTAAAATGGCTTAAATCCAAAAGAGAGTCAATAACAAATACTGGTGAGGATGCAGAGTAGAGGAAGCCCTCATACATTGTTGGTGGGAATGCACATTAGTAAAACCACTAAGGAGAACAGTTTGGAGGTTCCTCAAAAAACTAAAAATAGGGCTACCATGTGATCCAGCAATGCCATTGCTAGGTATGAAACCAAAACAAAGGAACTTGATATATCAAAGACATATCTGCATTCTCATGTTTTTTCCAGCCAAGATTTGAAAGCAACATAAGTGTCCATCAACAAATGAATGGATAAGAAAATGTGGTACATATACACCATAGAGAACCATTTAGCTATAAAAAAATGAAATACTGTCATTTGCAACAACTTGGATGAAATTGAAGGCCATTATGTTAAGTAAAATAAGCCAGGCACAGAAAGAGAAACCACACATTCTCACTTATCTGTGGGATCTAAAAGCTAAAATAATTAAACTCCTGGTGACAGAGGTAGAGGAAAGGTTACCAGAGGCTAGGAAGGGTAGTAAGGAGGGGGAAATGTGGATGGTTAATGTGTACAAAAAACAATAGTTAGAGTGAATAAGACTTACTATTCGATAGCACAACAGGGTGACTACAGTCAACAATAATTTATTGTACATTTTAAAATAACTAAAAGAGTATAATTGGATTGATTATAACACAAAGAAAGGATAAATGTTTGAGTACATTAATTTTCCATTTGCCCTGATGTGATTATTATGCATTGTATGTCTGCATCAAAATATCTCATGTAACCTATTGTATAGTCTATTTTCACACTGCTATAAAGAACTACCTGAGACTGGGCAATTTATTAAGAAAACAGATTTAATTGACTCAGTTCCACAGGCTTAACAGGAAGCATGACTGGGAGGCCTCAGGAAACTTAAAATCATGGCAGAAGGTGACAGAGAAGCAAGGACTTTCTTCACAGGTTTACAGGAGAGAGAGTGACCGAGGGGACAAGTGCCACACAATTTTAAACCATTACATCTCATGAGAATTTACTATCATGAGAACAGCAAGGAGGAAATCTATTCTCATAATCCAATTACCTCCCTGCAGACCCCCCCCCCCATTCAATTCAACATAAGATTTGAGTGGGGACACACATCTGAACCGTAACATTCCACCTTTGGCCCCTCCTAAATCTCTTGTCCTTCTCACATTTCAAAACACAATCATGCCTTCCCAACAGTTTCCCAAGGTCTTAACATATTCCATCATTAACCCAAAAGTTCAAGTTCAAAGTCTCCTCTGAGACAAGGCAAGCCCCTTCTGCCTATGAGCCTGTAAAATTAAAAACAAGTTATTGATTTTACAGTCTCATAGTTGCTTCCAAGATATCCAGCAGAACAGTCATAAATTGTAAAATTCCAAAATGATTTCATTTGACTCTTTGTCTCACATCAAGGCCACATCAACACAAGGGGCAGGCTCCCATGGACTTGGGCAGTTCCACCCCTGTGGCTCTGCAGGGTACAAGCTCCATGGCTGCTTTGGTGGGCTGGTATTGTCTGCAGCTTTTCCAGGTGCATGGTGCAAGCTGTTGGTGGATCTATCATTCTAGGTTCTGGAGGATGGTGGTGGCCTTCTTCTCACAGCTCTACTAGGCAGTGCCCCAGTGAGGACTCTGCATGGGGGCTTCAACCCCACACTTCCCCTCTGCACTTCCCTAATAGAGGTTCTCCGTGAGGGCTCTGCCATGGCAGTAGACTTCTGCCTGGACATCTAGGCATTTCCATGCATCCTCTGAAATCTAGACAGAGATTCCCAAATCTCAACTCTTGCTTTCTGTGCACCCACAGGCCCAATACCACATGGAAGCCACCAAGGCTTGGAGCTTGCATCCTCTGAAGCCATGACTTGAGCTGTACCTTGGCCCATTTTAGCCATCTTTGGAGCTGGAGCTGCTGGGACACAGAGTACCATGTCCCAAGGCTGCACAGAGCAGCAGGTCCCTGGGCCTAGCCTGGGAAATAACTTTTCCCTCCTAGACCTTCAGACCTGGGATGGGGAGGGGGCCTGCCTTGAATGTCTCTGAAATGTTCTGGAGACATTTTCCCCACTGTCTTGGCTATTCACATTTGGCTACTCTACTTATGCACATTTCTGCAGCAGGCTTGAATTTTTACCCAGAAAATTGATTTTTCATTTTTCCACGACTCAGCTGCAAATTTCCCAAACTGTTATGTTATACTTCCCTTGTAAGTACAAGTTCCAGTAGCAGATAATCTCTTTGTTCACACACACACATAGGAGTATACACTTTCAGAAACAGTGAAGTCACATCTTGAATTCCTTGCTGCTTAGAAATTTCTTTCACCAGATACTCTAAATCATCTCCCTCAAGTTCAAGGTTCCACAGATCTCTAGGGCAGGGGCAAAATGCCACCAGTCTCTTTGCTAAAGCATAACAAGCGTGACCTTTATTCCATTTTCCAATAAGTTCCTCATCTCTATCTGAGAGCGCCTCAGCCTGGACTTCATTGTTTATATCACTATCAGCATTTTAATCAAAACCATTCAACAAGTCTCTAGGAAGTTCCAAACATTCTCTCATTTTCCTGTCTTCTTCTGAGCCCTCCAAAATATTCCAACCCCAGTGTCCGTTACACAGTTCCAAAGTCACTTTCACATTTTCAGGTATCTTTATAGTAGTGCCCAAATCCTGGTACCAATTTTTTGTGTTACTCTGTGTTCACACTGCTATAAAGAACTACCTGAGACTGAGTAATTTATAAAGAAAAGAGATTTAATTGACTCACAGTTCCACAGGCTTAACAGGAAGCATGACTTGCAGGCATCAGGAAACTTACAATCATGGCAGGAGGTGAACAGGAAGCAAGGACCATCTTCACATGTTGGCAGGAGAGAGAGAGAGTGAGGGGGGACGTGTTACACACTTTTAAACCATCACGTCTCATGATAACTCACTCACTATCACAAGAAGAGCAAGGGGGATATCTGACCCCATAATCCAATCACCTCCCACCACATCCCTCCTCCAATTTGACATGAGATTTGAGCAGGGACACAAATCCAAACCCTATATCACCTAAAATATATACAACTACTCTGTACCCATAAAAATAAAAAAATAAAAATTTAAAAATCCACATGGCCATGATTTTTTTTCATTTTTTATATAAAATATACTTGTTATGATTTTACTCTTCTTAAGTTTGTTAAACTTATTTTGTCACCTAACATGTAATCTATCCTGGGGAAAGATTCATATGAACTTGAGAAGAATGTGCATTCTGCTACTGTTCTGTGTTATATTATTTATATTTCTGTTAGGTCCACTTGTTTTATAGTGTTATTCAAGTCCTCTGCTTCCATATGGATCATCTGTCTGGATTTTTTTATCCATTTTTGAAATGGAGTATTGAAATCTCCTCCTATCATTGTATTGCTATTTCTCTTGTCAGTCCCATCAATGTTCGCTTTATATATTTATGTTCTCTGATGATTGGTGCATATTTATTTATAATTGTCAACTATTTCTGGTGAACTATCCATTTTTATTATGTAATGTTCTTCTTTGTCTATTGCTAAAGTTTTGGACTTGCAATATATTTTTTCAGATATCAATATAGCCACCCTCATTCTCTTTTGGTTTTTATTTGCATGTAATATCTTTTCTCATTCTTTTATTTTCAGCCTATGTGTCTTCTTAAATCCAAAGTAAATCTCTTATAGACAGTATATAGTTAAATCTTATTTTTTAAAAATCTGTTCAGCCATCCTATATCTTTTGATTGGGAAGTTACTTTAGTATATCTTGCAAGGCAGGTTTAGTTGTCGTGAACAAACTTAACTTTTTTTTTTGGTCAGGGAAATTCTCTCTTCCTTCATTTTTGAGGGATAGTTCTCCCAAGTACAGTATTCTTGATATGCAAGGTTTTTTTTTTTCACTTTTTATATCATCCCACTCTCTTCTGGCCTATAAGATTTCTGCAGAAAATCCTTCTTATAAACTTATAGAGGTATGTGATAAGTCACTTTTCTCTTGCTTCTTTCAAAACTTTTTATGTCTTTAATTTTTGGCAATTTGATTATATATCTGGGTATAAATTTCACTGTATTCTTTTTATATCAAGTCCTCTGGCTTCCTGGATTTGTATGTCCGTTTTCTTCCCCAGATTTGGAAAGTTATCAACCATTATTTGTTTGAATAAAATTTCTGGTCCTTTCTCCTTCTGGGACTACATGCTGTGTATATTAGTCCACTTTGTACCGTCCCATAAATCCTTTAAGCTTTCTTTACTCATTTTTTTATTTTCATTTCTCTGACTTAATTATTTCCAATAAACTGTCTTTGAGTTTGCTAATTTTTTCTTATACTTAATCTAGTCTGCTCTTGAACATCTCTAGTGAAATTTTCAGTTCAGTTCAATTAGGCTCCACAATTTCTGTTTGATACCTTTTAAAATGTTTTTTAAAAATCTCTTCATTTATGTTCTCATGCCATGTCTTACTGCTTTAAATTTGTGCATGCATTTTTTACCTGACTTCAGTGAGCACTTGTCATTGATGTCTAATTGTATTTCATTGTGGTCTAAGAGGAGACATTGTATAATATCTCATATTTTAACTGTTTAAATATGTGTTTCATTGTCCAGAATCTTATCTATCCTGGTGAATGTTTCACGTGAGGTTGAGAAGAATGTGTATTCTGATGTTGGATGAAGTAGCTTAGATATTTACATTTCATTCTGTTGATTGATAGAGTTTTTGAGTTTAACTATGCTCTTTCCAATTTTCTGCTGGTTTGGCTTGTTCATTTCTGAAAGATGGATGTTAAAATCTCCAAATAATAGTAGATTCATCCATTTTTCCTTGAAGTTCTGTTAGATTTTGTCTTATGTATTTTGATGCTGTTTTTAGACTCACACATGTTAGGATTGTTACATCTCTTTGGAGCACTGATCTCTTTACCATTATGTAATGTCTCATTTTATTAATTTATTTTATTTTTAAATTTTGTTGGTACATATTAGATGTATATATTTATGAGATACATGAGATATTTGTTACAGCCATACAATGCATAATAATCACATCATGGAAAATTGGGTATCCACCCCAAGTATTTATCCTTTGTGTTACAAACAATTCCATTATACTCTTTTAGTTATTTTTAAATGTACAATTAAATAATTATTGACTAGAATCCCCTTTCAGTGCTCTCAAATACTAGGGCTTATTTACCATTTCACCAAGCAATTCCATTACTGGGTATTTACCCATATTGGGCATCTACTCATGTCTTTATGGTAATTCTACCATAAAGACACATGCACACATATGTCCATCACAATATTATTCACCGTGGCAAAGACATAGAATCAAACTAAATGCCCATCAACAGCAGACTGGATTTTAAAAATGTGGTGTATAAACTAAGCCATCATAAAAACACAAGATTATACCCTTCCCAGCAACATGGATGGAGCTGGAGGCCATTAATCTAATTAAAATCCCACAGGAACAGAAAAACAAATATTGCATGTTCTCATTTATACATGGAAGCTAAAATTTGAGAACACATGGATGCAAAGAGGGATACAACAGACCCCAGGGATAACTTGAGAGTAGAGGACTGGGAGAAAGGAGAGGATCAAAAAACTTCCTATTGGGCACTATGCTTATTACCTGGGTGAAGATATACTGTGTACACCAAACCCCTGAGACATGCAGTTTATGTATATAACAAATCTGCACGCATAACCCAGAACCTAAAATAAAAGTTGTAAAAAATGTAATCTCCCTGTTTTCCCCTGATAACTTTCCTTACTCTAAAGTCTGCTCTTTCTGAAATTAACATAGCTACTCCCAATTTATTTTATTTAGTGTTGGCATAGCATACCTTTCTCCATCCACTTTGTTTGACTCTATATGTATCTTTATATTTAAAGTGGGCTCCTTATACACAACCCGTCTTTAGCTCTTGATTTATGTTCTATTTTGACAATCTCTGTGTATGAATTGGTGCATTTAGACCATTGACATCCAATGTGATTACTAGTATAGTTGTATTAATATCTGTACTAAGCTTGGGGGAAAAGTTGTGGCAAGTATCCTATGCTAGTTTAAACCAACCATTTGTTCTTTCTAGCCCCCAGGAGACTAGAATATGTCAAGCCCCCATATTTGTTACTGTTTTCTATTTGTTTCCCTTGTTCTTAGTTCCTATTTTTCTCATTCAGTCTTTTATGGTTTTAGTGAAAAATTAATATGATCCTATTTTCTCTTCTTTCTCAGCATATTAGCTGTACTTCTTTAAATATAGTGTTTTCCATTTGTGAACAGTTTTATAACAGCCATTTTCAATTCTGTCATGTGTATCATATATCCTCATTTCATTACGATTGGTTGCTTGAAATTTATCTTTTTCCTTCGTTTGGAACAAATTTTCTTGTTTCCTCATTATTTTGATTCTCTGTGTTGCTGTTAACACATTAGACAAAAGAGTCACCTCTCTCAGTCTTCAAGCACTGGCCTTGCACAGGAGAAAACTCTTACCAATTACCCTATTCAGACATTCTGGAGGTCTCTCAAACCTTAATGCTAGGCCACACCACTTTCTTTGTTCCTAGCATCTAGAGTATCGCAGGTCCCCTCAGTGCTTCAAGACAAGCAAGAATGAAGCCAGTTTCTCAGGAAGGCTTCAGAGAAGGTGCATCATTAGACACTCTGCTCCAATCTTTCCATCTCCAGGAAGAAGCTGAGAACTGGGAAATTGTGCCTTTTATCTCTATGTTGATCTGGGGGAAGGGGATTGCAGCAG
This sequence comes from Pan paniscus, assembly GCF_029289425.2. Classification (NCBI taxonomy): domain Eukaryota; kingdom Metazoa; phylum Chordata; class Mammalia; order Primates; family Hominidae; genus Pan; species Pan paniscus. Next base: position 99,163,499 of record NC_073272.2, on the reverse strand, counting down.
TTTTATTCTAGTTCAAACTGCCCTCTTTGTTCTCATTGGCCCTCAGATGACTAGAGTATAATGGGTCACATTAGCACTAAAAAAAAGAAAGAAAAAAGGAATAAACCAGTTATTTTGGCAGTCCTCAGAAAATTTAGGGCATTTGAGTGCATGTTCAATCTCTTTTCTCCCCCTGGTTGAAGCTGCAATCTTGGGTGACTTTATTACCCACTCGCTCTGTGTGAAGTTTAAGGGAGGGGTTGTGGCAAATGCTTAAAAATGCTTAATATGCCAGCTCAAACTAATAATTTTGTCTTTGTAGTCCCCAGGGTATTTGAATATGTCAAGCCTCATAAACTCTCAGAGATAGGTGGGGTAGAAGCCAGCCTCTCATATAGCACTTGGAAAAGTTAAGACATAACATATGCAATACAACTCTTTCCCTCCTTAGGGAGATGCAGAGAGTTGGTAGTTTTCACACTCTAATTCTATGCTGAGCCAAGTAGAAGAGCTGTGGCAAGTGCCCACACACTAGTTCAAACCACTTCTTTGTTCTCTGTAGTCCCCAGAAGATACACATATGTCAGATTCTATCAGCTTTCCAAAACAGATGGGAGAGAAGCCAGATCCTCAGGCAGCGCCTGGAAGTGTTAGTATGCTACATGTACGGTCTATCTCTTTCACTCTCACGGAGAAGCTGGGAGCTGGGGGTTCCATTCTGAACATATGTTACTGTGCCAGGTAGTGGGAATTATGGCTAGAGGATGTATTTATTTTTCCAACTGGTTTCAATGTGGATAGTTTCATACTCATCCATGAAGATGAAGCTGCAGGAACCTATCATCTAGTTCCTGGATTTCTCACAAAGGGAAATAATTTGTGTGTTGCTTTTCAATTGGTGTGTCCACGTGGGAGAGTCCAAGTGCTCCTATTCAGTCATCTTGCTTATGTCACCTGTCTGCTATTTGTTTTCTGTGTGTCATAACTCTTTTTTACTTCATTTCCTCCATTACTGTCTTATTTGTCTTTAAGTCATTTTTTTGGATTCTCTTCTAATTTCTTTTTATGTATGTAGTTTTAGATATTTTTGTAATAGTTACTATGGAAGTTACAGTTAGCATCCTAAGTATATAACAATCTAATTTATTTGATATTAACTTAGTTTAAATAACCTACAAAACCCTGATCTTATAGAGCCCTACCACCCTTTTAAGTTGTCATAAATTACATCTTTGTACATTGTTTTCCTATTAATATATATTTACAATAATCTTTTAACATATTACTTTTTAAAATCACATATAAAATAAAAAGTTACAAAACAGAAATATAATAATACTGGCTTTCATATTTTCTTATGTATTTACTTTTACCAAATTTCTTCATTTCTCTGTATTCTTTTGATTTACTGTCCAGTGTTTCTTTCAGTCTTAAGAACTCAAATAAATAATTATTGTAAGGCAGGTATTCAAGTAACAAACTTTCTCAGCTTTTGTTTATAGGGAATGTTCTAACATCTCTTATTTTTGACAAACAACTTTGCAAGATACAGAATTCTTAGTTGACAGGTTTTTTTCTTACATCACTTTTAATATGTCATTCCATTGCCTTCTGGCTTCCATATTTTCTGATGAGAAATGTGCTGTTAATATTTCTGACAATTCTTTGTACATAAGGAGTCACTTCTGGTGCTCAAGATTCTCTCCTTCTTGGCTTATGACAATTTTATTATAATGTGCCTTTGTGTTGATCACTTTGAATTTACCCTATTTGAAGTTAATTGAACTTCAAATTAACTGGACACTTCCTCTGATCATTGCAAAGAAATGCCTGCAAATAAAAATTTGTATTTTTTATATTATCTTGAGAGAAAAATTGTTGAGATTTAGCTTTTCTTTTAGAATTTTAAAAACTCAGACTCTTGAAAATGTGTAGGATTTTATTTATATATGAATATAGATACAGTTAATATAGGAATATAAATGGAACTATAGATAATCCTGGAAGTAAAGAACCTCAATATGTCAGAACAACAGGGCTGCAGGGACCCAGGTTCCTGAGTTCCTCACCTGAAAGACAGTTGAGCAGGAGAACATCCAAACCAGCACCCACTGCATTAGACTTTGTGTGAGTGGAAAATAAACTTTGATTGTGGTAAGCCACTGAGATTTGGGGGTAGTTTAATATAAGTTGGCTTGTCCTGACAGATGCCGAAGCATGATTAATTAATTCTTTCCTATTTTTATGCTTCGAGCCCTTAATGCTTCTCTTATAGCTAACAAACTGTGGTTTCTGACTATTCTAGTGTTGAAGTCCTCACATAACAAACATGTATGAGAAAACCCCATAAACGTAAGGAGTCCTAATGCCGATGCAATATTGCACCAGTCACATATAAGACATTTATATTCCACTGGCATTAGGGCTCCTTAGGTTTATGGGGTTTTCTCATACATGTTTGGTATCTTGTCACTAACAGGTATTTGTTTGATTTGTTGTTGGTAGGTGCATCATTCCCTCCTAATTTGAAGCCCTCTATTCTGCTGCCACAAGCCTTTTAGCCAAATTCTCTTCCTTTATATTTCTTAGGTATGAATCAAGCATCAGTCCCCTGTGTTTCCCTAAGTGACAGATAATTCATATTGGGTACCCTGGTGACGTCGAAGACTCTTCCATTGACATTAAAGTGAGAAAAGAGCACCCCCTATACAAGATCACCTCTTCAAAACACTTCAGAAAGCACTATTCACGTATGGTGAGACACAGTGCACCAGAGTCATTCTCCCTACTCACACCTTTTCACACTGATAAAACTCTGATTTCAGGTTTTAAAAAGCATCTAAGCACATTCTATGAAAAGGCAGAATCTCTAATAGAAAATGTTAACATAATTTATTAGGTATACATTATAAACATCTAAACACTTAAAGTATTCTTAAGTAAATATAAGAGGGCAAGGGCAAATTTGGATAAATTTTGTAACACATATAACATGAAAAAGATTAATATTTTAGTCTATGAAGAGCATTTACAAATTAAAGCAAAAATTAACACCAAGATTTTAAAAATTGGTGCATTAGAATGAGAGAAAAAAGTCAGAAACTAGAGAGCACACAGAGTATGATCCGATTATACAAAGTTCAAGAAGATGTAAAACAAATTGATAGTGATATAAGATCAAGGATTGCTGGGGCTGGGTTGAGGGAAATAAGTGCAAAGGGATATGAGGGAATTTTATAGGGTGGTAGATATAGTCTATATTTTAAGTGTTGTGATGATCATATGTGTAAACACATTTATCAGAACTCATAGAACTATAAACTGAAAATAAGGCAATTCCTTAAACATAAACCAAACCTCAATAAAGTTTACTAAACTACCAAACTATATACTCACAACTTACAAAATATACAAGTGATATCTGTTAAAACAAACACATCAAATATTAGCAGAAGTCAAAGTAACATAAAAATATAAATTGATAAAAACTTTGAGGTTCCATTTGCATTAATTAAATTATGAAATCTAAACATAATGGTAATACCATTATGGTTGAGCAAATAAAACCATCTCTCCCATGCACTGTTATTGAAAATGTAAGTTGATGCAAACTTAAAGATGACAATTTGAAAATGTGTATCAAAAGTCTTAAATATATTCATCAGTTTTGACTCAGCTATAATAATTATAGAATTTTTGATTAAGGATTAATATGAGAAACATTTATGTGAGATGTTGATAATTTAAAATATGAAGAAAAATAAATGAACACATATGGAATCAACACATAGCCTTAACAAATCTCAACGTTTCACCACACTTGCTACAAACTTTTTAATACAGGAAAAATAAAGATGGCTTTCATTCAATATCTGTGCCTTTATAATTTCATTCCCTTCCTTCTTTACACACGTTAGCCACTGTCTGGAATTTGTTGTTTACCATTTCAATTTGTTTTTGCTTGTGTGAGGCTTTGCATGTTTCTCTGCTTTATATAAATGATGTAATAATGTAAAAGTTATTTTGCACATTATAGTTTTACTCAATATTATTTACATGCAGACATTTTAATATATGTAGTGCCATTTCATTTATAATTTCTGCATACTTTTCAAAAGTATGAATAAGCTACAAGTAACTATTTTATTCTCTCTTAGATTTTGTATAGATGCCAAATTTTATAAATAATGATGCAATAAACATTCTTACACGTTAGTATTAATTTACTAAGGAGTGCTTGTAATTTACTTTGTCACTGTTTCTGACAAAATACCACAAACTGGGTGGTGTATTGTCTTACCATTAGTCTATGAAGAGAATTTACAAATTAAAGCAAACTAATTTTAATTTTTTTTACTTTTCAAAAGTAAAAATTTGGAGTCTAAAAGTCCAAAATAAAGGTGTTGGTAGACTTGGTCCCTTTTGAGGGCATTGAGAGAAAGATCCGTTTGGTCCTCTGTTTTTGGATTGTAGATGGCCATTTTTTCCCCTTTATCTCGTGACATTGTCTTCTCTTTATGCCTATATCCAAATTTTCTCTTCTTGTAACAACACCAGTCATATTGGACTACAGCCTACCCTAATGACCTCATATTATCTAATTGCATCTGCAATTACCCTATTTCCGCATAAGGTCACATGCTGATGTACTGAACATTAGGACTTTAACATGTAAATTGGTGGGAGACACAATTCAACACATAATGGTATATCTCTTTGTGTATGTGAGAGTTTTTCAAGTTTCTCTAGTTCAGTGCTTCTCACACAGAGATTATTTTGCTCCCCTTCCCTCTTGAGGACATTTGGCAATATCTAGGGCTATTTAGGGTTGTCACAATTGGTGGTGGCACGTGCTAATGGCATCAAGTGGGTAGTGTTCAGGGATTCTGCTAAATATACCTGTGTAAAAAAAAGTCCCCACATCAAGCACTTTTCTAGCCGAAAATCTCAATAGTGCTTAGGATAAAAAACCTTAATCTAAATTATACTCCTAGAACTGTAATTGTTAAGTATGCCATCTTAAGTAAATTTGCTTGCTGATTTGCTTTCTAATATGTTGTTATAATTTATATACCCACAAGCAGTGTATGAGTCTGTTTCTCTTTTTTTTCCATTAACTTTTATTTTAAGTTCCAGTGTACATGTGCAGGATGGGCAGGTTTGTCACATGGGTATACATGTACCATGCTGGTTTGCTGCACAGATTAACCCATTACTTAGGTAGTAAGCCCGTTATTCGCTAGCTATCCTTCCTGATGCTCTCCCTCTCCACTCTCCCCCTGACAAGCCCCAGTGTGTGTTGTTCCCCATCATGGGTCCATGTGTTATCATCGTTGAGCTCCCACTTATAAGTGAGAACATGCAGTGTTTGGTTTTCTGTTCCTGCATTCGTTTGCTGAGGATAATGGTTTTCAACTCTATCCATGTCTCTGCAAGGGACATGATCTCATTCCTTTAATGGCTGTGTAGTATTCCATGATGAACACGTACCACATTTTCTTTAACCAATCTATCATTGATGGGAATTTAGGTTGTTTCTATGTGTCACTGCTATTGTGAATAGTGCTACAGTTGACATACACATGCACGTATCTTTCTAATAGAATGATTTATACTCCTTTGTGTATATATCCAGTAATGGGATTGCTGGGCCAAATGGTATTTCTGCTTCTAGATCTTTGAGGAATCAGCACACTGTCTTCCACAATGGTTGAACTAAATTACATTCCCACCAACAGTGTAAAAGTGTTCCTTTTTCTCTGCAGCCTTGCCAGCATCTACTGTTTCTTCACTTTTTAATAGTTGGCATTCTCATTGTGGTTTTGATTTGCATCTCTCAAATAATCAGAGATGTTGAACTTTTTTTACATATGTTTTTTCACATGTTTGTTGGCTGCATGAATGTCTTCTTTTGAGAAGTGTCTGTTCCTGTCCTTTGCCCCTTTTTTAATGGGACTGTTTGTTATTTTTCTTGTAAATTTGCTTAAGCTTCTTGTAGATTCTGGATATTAGACCTTTGCCAGATGCACAGAGTGCAAAAATTTTCTTTCACTCTATAGGGTGTCTGTTCACTCTGCTGATAGTTTCTTTTGCTATGCAGAAACTCTTTAGTTTAATTAGATCCCATTTGTCAATTTTTGCTTTTGTTGCAATTATTTTTGGTGTTTTCATCATGAAATCTTTGCCTGTGCTATGTCCTGAATGGTAGTGCCTAGATTTTCTTTTAGGGTTTTTATAGTTTTGGGTTTTACGTTTAAGTCTTCAATCCATCTCAAGTTAATTTTTGTATAAGGTGTAAGAAAAAGGTCCAATTTCAATTTTCTGCATATGGCTAGCCAGTTCACTTAACGCCAATTATTAACTCAATGTGTCTGTTTTTGTACCGGTATTGTGCTGTTTTGGTTACTGTACTCTTGTAGTATAGTTTGAACTCTTATAGCATGATGCCTCCAGCTTTCTTCTTTTTGCTTAGGATTTTCTTGGCTATATGTGCTCTTTATGGGTTCCATATGAATTTTAAAATGTTTTTTTTCTAATTCTGTGAAGAATGTCCATGGTAGTTTAATGGGAATGACATTGAATTTATAAATTACTTTGGGCAGTATGGCCATTTTCATAAAACAACAAAAATAGAAAACTTTAGGACAATATACCTAATGGACATCCATGCAGAAAACTTCAATAAAATACTGGCAAACCGAATCTAGCAGCACATCAAAAAGCTTATACACCACAATGCAGTTGGCTTCATCCCCGGGATGCAAGGTTTGTTCAACATGTGCAAATCAATAAATGTCATTCATCACATAAACAGAACTAAAGACAAAAACCGCATGATCATCTCAATAGATACAGAAAATGCCTTCAATAAAATTCAGTATCTCTTCCTGTTAAAAATTCTCAATAAACTAGGTATTGAAGGCACATACCTCAAAATAATAAGATCCATATATGACAAACCCACAGCCAATATCATACTGAACAGGCAAAAGCTGGAAGCATTTCCCTTGAAAACTGGCACAAGACAAGTTTGCCCTCTCTCACCATTCCTATTTAACATAGTACTGTTAGTTCTGGCCAGTCGGTTTTTTTTTTATGTTTGTCAACACTTGTGATGATGTCCATAACATTTGCCAAATTATTTAATATGAGATCTCATTATTTTTAACATATATTTCCTTGACTAATAGTGAGAAATAGCATCTTTCCATATGTTTGTAAGACATTCAGGAATGTTTTTTAATTAATGTATTATTCATATTCATTTTGTATGTTATTCTAGGGTTGATTGTCTATCTTTAGGAATTATATATAGATTTTTATACTAAGATCTTATAAATCATATGTATTTAGAGATAATTTCTCAAAGTTTCTGGCATGATTTTTAACTTTTTTATTTCTTATTTTATTATTTATTAAAATTTCAACTTTTATTTTAGACTCAGGGGATACATGTGCAGGTTTGTTAACTGGTATATTGTGTGATGCTGAGGTTTAGTACAATGAATCCCATTACCCAGGTACTGAGCATAGTACCCAATAATTAGTTTTCAGCTCTTGCCTCACTCCATCTCTCCTGCTCTAGTAGTCCCCAGTGTCTATTGTTGCCATCTTTATGTCTGTGCGTACCTGCGTTTCTGCAAAGGAAATGTAAAGAAAATGATTTCATTCTTTCTTATGGCTATGTAATATTCCATGGTGTATTTACCACATTTTCTTTATCCAATTCACTGGGTTTTTTTGTTTTGTTTTGTTTTCTTATCTGAAAATCTATTTTAATAGTTTTAGGGGTACAAGCATTTTTTTTCACATGGATAAACTGTAGAGTGGTGAAGTCTGAAATTTTAGCGCACTCATCACTTCAGTAGTGTACATTGTACCCAATATGAAGTTTTTTATCCCTCAGCCTCCTTCCACCATACACTTTCCTGAGTCTCCATTGTCCATTACACCACTTTGTATGCCTTTATGCACCCGTAGCTTAGCTCTCACTTACAAGTGAGAACATAGGATATCTGGTTTTTTATTTCTGAATTATATCACTTAGAATAATGGCTTCTGGTTCTATGTACGTTGCTGCAACAAACATACTTTCATTGTTTTTTATGGCTGAGTAGTATTCCATGGGTTGTGCGTGTGTAATATATACATATATATGTATATATTACAATATGTATATATTACACATATATGTATATGTTACACACATATATGGCAGATATTCTTTATCCATCATCAGCTGATGGGCACTTAGGATTGGCTCCATATCTTTGCAATTGTGAATTGTGCTGCAGTAAACATATGCAAGCAGATGTTATTTTGATATAATAACTACTTTTCCTTTAGATAGATACCCAGTAGTGAGATCGCTGGATTGAATGGTAGATCTACTTGTAGTTCTTTGAGAAAACTCCATACTTTCTTCCATAGGAGGTGTACAAGTTTACATTCCAACCAGCATTGTGTAAATATTCCCTTTTCACCACATCCATGTCAACATCTACTGTTTTTTGACTTTTTAATAATGATCATTCTGGTTGGGGTAAGGTGGTATCTCATTGTGGTTTTAATTTGCATTTCCCTGATTATTAGTCATGTTGAGCATTTCTCATACGTTTTTTGGCCATTTGTATATCTTCTGAGAATGTCCATTCATGTCACTTGCCCACATTTAAATGGGATAATTTGTTTTGTTCTTGCTGATCTGTTTGCATTCCTTGTAGAATCTGCACCTTAATTCTTTGTTGGATGCATAGATTGCAACTAATTTCTCTCATTCTTTGGGTTGACTACTCTGATGATGATTTCTTTTACTGTGCAAAAGCTTTTTGGTTTAAGCTTCATTTATTAATTTATGGGTTTTTTGTCTCATTTGGTTTTGAGGTCTTAGTCATAAATTATTTGCCTACGTCACTGTCCAGAAGAGTTTTTCCTAGGTTTTCTTCCAGAACTTTTATGATTTCAGTTCTTAGATTTAAGTCTTTAATCCAACTTGAGTTGATTGTTATATGAGATGAGCGATAGGTATCTAACTTCGTTTTTCTACACATGGCTATCTATTTTCCCCAGCACCATTTATTAAATCGGGTGTCCTTTCCCGAGTTCATGTGTCTGCATGCTTTGTTGAAGATCAGATGGTTGTAAGTATTTGGCCTTATTTGTCCGTTCTCTATTCTGTTCCATTGGTTTATGTATCTACTTTTATGCTAGTAGCATACTGGTTTAGTTCCCATAGCCTTATAGTATAATTTGAGTCAGGTAATGTGATGCCTCCAGATTTATTCTTTTTACTTAGGATTGCTTTGGCTATATGGTTTTTTTTTGTTGTTGTTCCATATGAATTTTAGGATTGTTTTCTCTAATTTTGTGAAAAATGATGTTAGTGTTTTGATAGGAATTTTATCAAATCTGTAAATAGCTTTGGGCAGTATGGTCATTTTCACAATATTGCTTCTTCCAATCTGTGAGAATGGTATATATTTCCATTTGTTTGTGTCCTGTGATTTCTTTCTTTAATTTTTAAATTATTTTTAAATGTTTTTGTGGGTGCATAGTAGGTGTATGTATTTATGGGGTTACATGAGATGTTTTGATACAGGTATGCAATGTGAAATAAGCACATGATAAAGAATGGGGTGTCTATTCCCTCAAGCATTTATCCTTTGCATTACAAACAATCTGATTACATTATTTATGTTATTTAAAATGATACAATTAAGTTATTATTGACTATAATCACCCAATTATGCTATCAAATAGTAGGTCTTATTTATTCTATTTTTTGTACCCATTAACCATCCCCACTTCCCCACCCCCACCAACCACCCACTGCCCTTCCCAGCCTCTGGTAAACATCCTTCAACTCTCTATGTCCATGAATTCAGTTGATTTGATTTTTAGATACCACAGACAAGTGGGAACATGCGATGTTTGTCTTTGCGTGCCCAGCTTATTTCACTTAACATAATAATCTTCAGTTCTATCCATGTTTTTGAAATTGACTGGATCTCATTCTTTTTTAAGAATGAATAGTACTCTGTTGTGTATACATACCACATTTTCTTTATCCATTCATCTATTGATTTATTTCAACAGTGCTTTGTAGTTCTCCTTGTAGAGATCTTTCACCTTCCTGGTTACATATATTTCTAGATATTTTATTTTATTTTTCAGCTACTGTAAAAGAAATTGGATTTTATTCTGGATTTTATTCTTAGCTTGGTCATTGTTGGTGTATATCAGTGCTACTGATTTGTGTACAATGATTTTATAACCTGAGACTTTACTGGGTTCACTTATCAGATGTGGGAGTCTTTTGGAGTAGCATTTAGGGTTTGTTAGGTATAAGATTTTATCATTGGCAAATGGAAATAGTCTGACTTCCTTTTTTCCCATCTGGGTGCCCTTTATTCATGTCTTTTGCCTAATTGCTCTGGGTAGAGCTTCCAGTATTATGTTTAATAGAAGTGGTGAAAGTGGGCATCTTTGTCTTGCTCCAGTTCTTAGGGAGAATGCTTTCAACTCTTTCTCAATCAGTATAATGTTGGCTGTGGGTTTGTCCTATATGTCTTTTATTACTTTCATGTATGTTCCTTCTATAGTTAGGTTGTTGAGGATTTTTATCATAAAGCGTTGGTGGATTTTTTCAAATGATTTTTCTGCATCTATTGAAATGATCATATGATTTTTGTTTATAATTATGTGTATGTGATGAATAATGTATATTGACTTGCATATGTTTAACCATCCCTGCATACCTGGGATGAAACCCACTTGATCACGGGGAATTGTCTTTTAATGTACTGTTTGATTCAGTTTGCTAGTATATTTTTGAGGAATTTTGCATCTATTTTCATCAGTGATATTGGTATGTAGTTTTAATTTTTAATGTTCTTTTCTATTTTTTGTCAAGGTGTTACTGGATTCATAGAATCAGTTAAGGATTCCCTCCTCCTAGATATTTTGAAATTGTTTCAGTAGGATTGGTTCAAATTGTTGTTTGAATGCCTCACAGAATTTGACTTTGAATCTGTCTGATCCTGGGCTTTTTTGTTGGTGGTGGTGGTGGTAAATTATTACTATTATTATTATTACTGACTTAAACTCACTGCTTATTATTAGTCTGCCCAGGGTTTTTGTTTCTTCCTGATTCAACTAAGAGGATTTAATGTTTCCTAGAATTTACCCATTTCTCTAAATTTTCTAGTTTTCCTGCATAGAGGTATTTATAGTAGTTTCCGATTATCTTTTTTATTTCTGTGCTTTCAGTTGTAATGTCTCCATTTTTATTTCTAACTGAGATTATTTGAATCATTTCTCTACTTTTCTGGTTAATGTAGTTAATGGTCTATCAATTTTTTGTCTTTTCAAGGAACCGACTTTTCATTTCATTGATATTTTCTATTTTCTATTTCAATTTCATTTAGTTCTTCTCAGAGTTTTGTTATTTCTTTTCTGCTGCTAGCTTTGGGTTTGATTTGCCATTATTTTTCTAGTTCCTCGAGGTATGATGGTAGGTTGTCAATATGTGATCTTTCAGACTTTTTGGTGTATATATTTATCAGTATAAACATTAATCATAGCATTTCTTTTGCTGTATCCCAGAGTTTTTGATAACTTGTGTCACTGTTATCATTCATTACAAATAATTTTTAAACTTCCATTGTGATTTCATTTTTAACCCCCAAATTACTCAGGACCAGATTGTTTAATTTCCATGTATATACATAGTTTTCATGGTTACTTTTGAAAATGATTTATAGTTTTAGTCCACTGTGATATAAAAAGATACTGCATATGATTTTGACTATTTAAAATTTATTGAGACTTTTTGGTGGTTTTTCATATGGTCTATTTTGGAGAATGGTCCATGTGCTGATGAAAAGAACGTTTATTTTGCAGTTCTTAGGTAGAATGTTCCGTAAATATACGTTAGGTCCATTTGTTCTAGAGTGCAGCTTAAGTCCAGTGTCTCTTTTTTTATTTTCTCCCTTGATAATCTGTCTAGTGCTATGTATGGACTGTTGAAATCTCCAACTATTAGTGTTTTGCTGTCTATTTTAGTAGGTCTAGTAATAACTGTTTTATAAATATGAGGGCTCCAAAATTAGGGATGTATGTATTTTAAATTGTTATACCTTCTTGTGAAATTAAATTTTATCATGATATAATGGCCTTCTTTCTCTTTTTAAGTGTTGTTGTTTACAGTTTGTTTTCTCTAATATAAGAGTTGCTACTCCTTCTGACTTTTGGTTTCCATTTGCATGGAATATCTTTTTCTACCTCTTAGAGTCTATAAGAATCCTTACATGATAGGGATGTCTCTTGAAGACAGCAGATATTTGGTTGTAATTTTGTATTCATTCTGCCAATCTGTATCTTTTAAGTGTGGAGCGTTAAGATCACTTACTTCAATATTAATATTGAGATGTCACATAATGTTCCAGTCATCATGTTGATTATTGCCTACTTTGTTTTCCACATTATGTTATTGTTTTATAGGCCCTGTAAATTTTTTGCTTTCAAGAGTTTCTTTCTACTGCATATCAACCTTTCGTTTCAATATTTATAACTCACTTAAACATTTCTTGTAGAGATGGTCTGGTAGTGACAAACTCCCTCAGCATTTGTCTGTCTGAAAAAGACTATTTCTCCTACATTTATGAAACTCAGTTTTGCTGGATAGAAATTATTATTAATATTTATTCCATTTAAGGAGACTAAATATTGTTGGTTTCTAAGGTTTCTGCTGAGAAGTTTACTGTTTTCCTTTATAGGTTACCTCATGCTTTTGTCTCATTGCTCTTAGAATTTTTTCCTACATGTTACCTTTAGATAGCCTGATGATTATATGTCTTGATGATGTCATTATTTTTGCCATGAATCTCCAAGTAGTTCTTTGAGCTTCTTGTGTTTGGATGTATTAATGTCTAGCAAGGTCAGGGAAGTTTTATTCAATTATTTCCTCAAATAAGTTTTCAAAACTTTTTGCCTTTTCTTCTCCCTCAGGAACACCAGTGATTTTTAGGCTTGGCCATTTTATAATACCATATTTCTTGGAGACATTTTTCATTTCTTTTAATTCTGTTTTCTTTATTTTTATCTGATTGGGTTAACTCAAAAGCCTTGTCTTTGAGAACTGAAATTATTTCTTATAGTGGGACTAGTCTATTGTTAAAACTGTTCACTGCATATTGTAATTCCCTAAGTGTGTCCTTCATTTCCAGAAATTGTGATTGAATTTTCATTAAAATATCTATCACCTTAGAAAATGTTTTATTCATATCCTAAATTCTTAATTCATGTTCACTTTCACTTCTCTTGGGTTTTCTTGAGTAACTTCATAAACAACCCTTTGAATTCTTTATCTGGGATTTAAAATATTTCATTTTGGTTTGAAACAATTGCTGGAGAGCTAGTGTGATCTTCTGGTGGTGTTCTCAGACTCTGTTTTTATCATATTGCTTGAATTATTTTTCTGGTTTATTTTCATTTAGGAAGACTATTTCTTCCAATTATTTTTATTTTATATTTGATTCTACTTTTATTTGTATTTCTTTTTCTACTTTTTGAGGACACGTGTTTAATGTTTATTGTTCATTGTAACTTAACTTGGCTCTGGGTGCTTTGAGTGGTGATGAATTTATTTGAGTGTCTTGATTATAGAGAGTCTTTGTATGACGACTTTCTTGGGTGCTGGTTGCAGTAGCAATGTGCTTAGTGTGTGAACAGTTTTACTGTTTCCTGTGGCTCTGGAATGGCAGTGGTCTCCTAAAGTTTATTTTGTTTTCTAGCCATGTGTATTTATTTATTTATTTATTTATTTTCTCTCTCAGTATTTTATTCACTGTGTTAAACAGTTCAGGCTTCAGGCTAGTAGGAAATATCTGTGGGTAAAAACCATCTGTGGCCAAAGCATGTGGGTAAATACTGTACCCGAATAGTGGGCAGAGGTTCCAGCATTGATAGAGGTGGCTGAGGAAGCTCTCAGTGAAACACACTGAGGTCTTTTCAGGGGGGCAGGAGGAAGCTACCTCAGCTCCCCTAGCAGACCAGCAGGAAATCAATCCACCTACCAGTCACGTTCCTGACCCAGTGTTTCAGCTATTCAGGCAGGCAACCTCTTCATCTGCAGGAATGCTGATGTTCCATGTAGAGAGGGACTGTGACTCTATACCTCATGCAAGACTGAACCTGAAAGGCCCTTCTGTGGGGATGCAGTCACCCTGAAGTATTCCAGAAAGGCTGTCTAAGGGTTCCCTCATGCTGACCTCTCATGGGAGAAGCCCCACCTTGTCTGCACTGGTGAGTGAGGGGAAGTTCCTTTCTCCAAGACCCTTCTCGAGCACCAGGGTGGCCTGATTGTTGGGCTATAGCCTCAGCCTTTCCATTCTGAACCTGTGCCTGTGCTGAAAGAGACTTCTCACAAGCAGAAAGTCCTGGTACGTATGCCCTGCACTCTGGATTCTTTTGTCCCACAGGGTGCTCCCTTGATGTACTCCCCCTTTCCCCTTCCTGAGGGCCAGACTGTTGTGAATCCTGCTGATACTCTGGGTCTAGTTGCCCAGTAAGGCTGTCACACACCATGCTGGTGCTGGAGAACATATGCAAAGGATTCAGTTATGTGACTAGTTCTCTAGTCTCCCAGCAGCAGGTACCAGCACCAACTCTGATGGAAGTGGCAAGGGAGTGATGTATACTCTGTGACATTTCCTTGGTTATAAGGTTTGTTGACTTTCTAAAATGCCAGCTGTAGTAGTACTGCATTTGTCAAGTGGACTGACTCAAAACCTCCTGGTTAGCCAGGGTGATGCAGGCAATGGTAATAACTGAGGTCACACAAAAGATTTATCTTTTCTGGGCACTGTGTTATTGTGCCTGCAGATGTTGTAATGGACTGTGCCTGTTGTCCTCCAGCTGAGAGGTGGCACTTGCAAATGAGCGCTTGCTGTGGTGATAGTGGTGAGTTTTGTGCTTGCCTTATGTTATTCAGGGGAGGTATTCTGGTGTTTCAGGCAGTGGACAGGGCCATGGAAATTCCAAAAGTCCCTGACTTTTCTGTTAAGCTACTGAGCAGGGTGAAGGGGTAAAGCCAGATGTGGGCTGGGTCAGGTGAGTACATGCTCTGGCTACCCACATGTGGGCACGAACAGCAGCTCCAATGAGAATCGAAGGTCTGTTCTCTCAATGCTAGAGTAATGTTCCAGGTAGGATTGTAGATGATTCTGCTGCACATAAGAGTCTGCATAGGCAGCAGAGGATAGCAGGTGGCAGTAAGTCCCACCTAACTCCCATGAACTTGGCTAGGCAGGTCTCAAACTTACTAGGAGCAGTTAGCTGGGTTCCAGCCAGCCTGCACTCAGAACTCCAAACTTCCACAGGCTGTAAGCCTTCCCCCACTGAGACAGAAACCATAGCTTTCAGGTCATGCCCCTCAAGGTCTACCAATGAAGCACTGGTGCCCAGCTCCTGTGCCTGTGATTATAGCACACTTCTCATTCAGTCCTTAGTTCTGGCCAAGGGAGGTTGTCACCACTGAAGACTGTATTACGAATATCAATAAGAAACTTCTCTCAACCTGTGACCACTGCTTGAGTTAGCAGCTAATCTCTGTGAGGTCCCCTGTGAGGTAGAATCAGAAATGGCTTTCCTACATCCCTACTGGAGTCTGGAAGTGCATGTAAAGCACATCCCGATGCCACTGCTTTACATATTTTTCCCGCTGCCCACTAACTCAGCTCCAGTGGTAGGTAGTTAAGGCATTCCACCATGGCCTGGATTGCAGATTCCCCAGTGTGAGTTTATAACACAGAGGGAAACCCTCTCCCTGTCATACTCTGGGGACTCACAGTTTTCCAGCATGGGTCATGGTGTATGTAGCCTGTCACTTCTTTCAAAGGGTCTGTGGTTTCTTTCAGTTTTCCTAAGTATCCATGTTCCTTCTTGGAAAAAAAAGTTCACAGCATGAATCTCTACACACTATTTTTCTTTCCAAGTGCAAGAAGCATGCTAACAATAATTCCAATCTACTATCTTGAAACAACAAAACTAAAATCAACAATACAAAAGTTATCCAATTCACTGTTGATTGACACCTAGGTTGATTCCATATCTTTGCTATTGTGATTAGTGCTGCAATGTACATATGAGTGAATGTGTCATTTTGGTAGAATTATTTATTTTTCTTTGGGTGTATACCCATTACTAGAATTGTTAGGTCTAATGGTAGTTCCTTTTTAAGTTCTTTGAGAAATCTCCCAACTTCTTTACACAGTGGCTGAACTAAATTACATTTCCACCAACAGTGTAATGAACATTCTCTTTTCTGCACAGCCTCGTGAGAATCTGTTGTTTTTTGAAATTTTAATAATTGACAATTGGCAATTTGTTCATATGTTTATTGGCCACTCAAGTTTTCTTTTGCGACACGTCTCTTGGTTTCCTTTTCCCACTTTTTAATGGGGTTGTTTTTTGCTTATCAAATTAAGTTCCTTATAGATTCTGGATAGTAGACCATTGCCATATGTATAGTTTTGAATACTTTCCCCCATTCTGTATGTTGTCTATTTAATCTGTTGATTATTTTGCTGTGCAAAATCTCTTTAGTATAATTAGTTTCCACTTGTGAATTTTTGTTTTTATTGCAATTGCTTTTGAGGGCTTAATATTCTTTCCCAACTCTTATGTCCAGAATTTTCTTCTAGGTTTTCTTCTAGGATTTTCATAGTTTGAGGTCTTACATTTAAATATCTAATACACATTGAGTTAATTTTTGTATATGGCGGAAGGTAGGTGTCCAGTTTCATTAATCTACATATGGCTAGCTAGATACATCAACAGCATTTATCAGATCAGGAATCCGTTCTCATTTATTTGTTTTTATTGACTTTGTTGAAGATCAGATGGTTGTGTGTGGCTTTATTTCTGGGTTTACTATTCTGTTCCTCTGTTCTATGTGTCTGTTTCTGTATGAGTACCATGCTGTTATGGTACTGTAGTCTTGGTGTATAGTTCGAAGTCAGGTAATGTGATATCTCTGGCTTTGTTCTTTTTGCTTAGAATTACTTTGGCTATTCAAATTATGAATATTCTAATCATGAAATATTCTAATTATGAAATATAAAATATTCAAATTATGAAATACTCTAAAATTTGAATGTTAGAATAGTTATTTCTAGTTCTAGGAAAAATGATGTTGGTTCTTGATAGGAATTGCATTGAATCTATAGATTGCTTTTGGCATTATGGGCATTTTAATAATATTGATTCTTCTAATCCGTGTGCATGGATGTTTTCCATTTGTGTCATTTCTGATTTCTTTGAGCAGTGTTTCTTGGTTCTTCTTGTAGAGATTTTACACCTCCTTGGTTAGATGTATTCCTGGGTATTTTATATTTTGTGTGGCTATTACAAATGGGTTTGCATTCGTGACTTGGCACTCAGCTTGAATGTTATTTCTGTATACAATTGCTACACATTTTAGTATGATTTGTATTCTGAAATTTTACTGAAGACATTTACCAGTTCCAGGAGCCATTTGGCAGAGCTTTTAGAATACTGGGGGAATAAAATCATATCATCCATGAAAACATAGTTTGACTCTTTTTTCATGTTTGCATGCCTTTTATTTCTTTCTCTTGAGAGACTGTTCTGGCTAGTACTTCCAGTACTATGTTAAACAGGAGTGGTGAGAGTAGGCATAGTTGTCTTGTTCCAGTTACCAAGGGGAATGTTTTCAACTTTTGCCTTTCCAATATAAGGTTTGCTGTGGGTTTGTAATAGATGGTTCTTACTATTTTGAGGTATGTTCTTTTGATGCCTAGGATTATTTTAGGGTTTTAATCATGAAGGGATGTTAGATTCTATTGAAAGCTTTCTCTCTGTCTTTTGAGGTAATCATATTGTTTGGCTTTTTAATTCTGTTCCTGTGGTGAATCTCATTTATTGATTTGAGCATGGTGAACCAAGATTGCATGACAGGTATGAAGCCTACTTGATCATGGTAAATTAACTTTTCAATGTGCTATTTGATTCATTTTACTAGTACCTTGTCAATAATTTTTGTGTCTATATTCATGAGAGATACTGGCCTGTAGTTTTCTTTGTTGTACCTTGCCAAGTTTTTGTATCAGAGTGATGCTGGAATTGTAGAATGAGTTAGGGAGGAGTCCCTTCTCAAATTTTTGGAATAGTTTCAGGAAGATGGGTAGTAGCTCTTTGTATGTCTTGTAGAATTTGCCTATGAATCTATCTAGTCCTGGGCTATTTTTTTTTTTGGTTGTAGATATTTTATTACTAATTCAATTTAATCCCATTAATAAGGATGGAACCCTCATGAGATAATTAATACCTAAAGTTCTAACTCTTAATACTATCATTTTTGGGTTAAGATTTTAATATATGAATTTTAGAGGGATACAAATATTCAGTCAACTACGTTTATATATGTATTTTCTAATACACAGAACAACCATTAAGAAAAGTAGACAAAGGGATATACTCAAAAATACTACAAATATATCAAGATGGAATCCTAAAAATACATTCATGAAACTCACAGATAAGCAAGAGAAAAAAGAAAGGAACAGGAAACAAACAGAAAATTAATAATAATATAATTAAGCCTAACATATCAATAATTATTTAACATGCAAATGGTCTATACCAAAAATAAAAAACCAAACTGGATTTTTAGAGAGAATAAAAACAACATAGCCCAAACTTATGGTGTCTAGAAGAAACTCACTCCAAATAGAATGACATTGAGCAATTAAAAGTAAAATGATTAAAAATTATATACCATGGACACATTTATCAAATGACAACAGAACTGACTACATTAATATGTATAACAGAAATATTAAATCACAGAAAATTACTAGAGACAAAGAGGTATATTCAGTTACGATAAGAAGAGCAATACATCAAGAAGTTAAACAAAACCTAAATGTGTGTGTGTGCCAAACAATGGAGCTTTAACATACATGAAGCGAAAGCTGATAGAGCTGAAAGGTAAAAGCTGAATTCACAATTATGTTTACGTCTACAACATTATTTTCTTGGTAACTGATAGAATTATTACACAAAAATGTCAGAAAGCATATAGAACATATAAACAAAATCACATTGAGCATTCCACCCAACAATAGCAGAATATATATCAAATGTCCATGGGACATTCACCCCAATAGACCATAGTCTGAGTAATTACCAAAAAAAAAGTCTTAAACTTCAAATAATTGAAATAAAAAAAAACACTTAAATTTAAAAGTATTGAAACCATACAGAATGTTGTTCTTGAACAATAATGGAATCAAACTATTCATCAATAAGACAAGGATGCTCACTTTCACCACTCCTATTCACATAGTACCTGAAATTCTAGCCAGATAAATCAGATAAGTGAAATAAATAAAACACAACTAAATCTGTGTGAATTTGATCCTGTCATCATGACGCTAGCTGGTTATTTTGCACATTAGTTGATGCAGTTTCTTCAAAGTGTTGTTAGTCTTCATATTTTGGTGTGTTTTTGCAGGGGCTGGTACTGGAATTTCCTTTCCATATTTAATGCTTCCTTCAGGAGCTCTTGTAAGACAGGCCTGGTGGTGACAAAATCCCTCAACATTTGCTTGTCTGGAAAGGATTTTATTTCTCCTTCGCTTATGAAGCTTAGTGTGGCTGGTTATGAAATTCTGGGTTGAAAATTCTTTTTTTTATTAAGAGTGTTGAATATTGACCCCACTCTCTTCTGGCTTGTAGTGTTTCTGCAGAGAGATCTGCTATTCTGATGGGCATTCCCTTTGTAGGTAACCTGACCTTTCTCTCTGGCTGCCCTTAACATTTTTTCCTTAGTTTTAACCTTGGAAAATCTGACGAGTATGTGTCTTGGTGTTGCTCTTCTCGAGGAGCATCTTAGTGGTGTTCTCTGTATTTCCTGAATTTGAATGTTGGCCTGTATTGCTATGTTGGGAAGTTCTCCTGGATAATATCCTGGTGTGTCTTCTGCAACTTGGTTCCATTCTCGCTGTCACTTTCAGGGACCCCAATCAATCGTAGGTTTGGTCTTTTCACATTGTCCCATATTTCTTGGAGGTTTTGTTCATTCCTTTTCATTCTTTTATCTCTAATCTTGTCTTCACAACTTATTTCAGCAAGTTGATCTTCAATCTCTGATACACTTTCTTCCACTTGATCGATTCTGCTATTGATACTTGTGTATGCTTCATGAAGTTCTCGTGCTGTGTTTTTCAGCTCTATCAGATCATCTATGTTCTTCTCTAAACTGGTTATTCTAGTTAGCAGTTCTTGTAACCTTTTATAAAGGTTCTTAATTTCCTTGCATTGGGTTAGAACATGCTCCTTTATCTCAGAGGAGTGTTATTATCCACCTTCTGAAGCCTACTTCTGTCAATTCGTCAAACTCATTCTCAATCCAGTTTTGTGCCCTTGGAGAGGAGTTACGATCACTTGGAGAAGAGGCATTCTGGTTTTTGAAATTTTTCGGGATTTTTGTGCTGTTTTTTCCTCATCTTCGTGGATTTATCTACCTTTGATCTTTGAGGCTGATGACCTGTGGATGGGGTTTTTGTGTGGGTGTCCTTTTTGTTGAAGCTGATGTTATTGCTTTCTGTTTGTTATTTTTTCTTCTAACAGTCAGTCCTCTCTTATGGCAGGTCCGCTGGCGTTTGCTGGAGGTCCACTCCAGACTCTGTTTGCCTGGGTATCACCAGCAGAGGCTGCAGAACAGCAAAGATTGCTGCCTGCACCTTCCTCTAGAAGCTTTATCCCAGAAGGGCACCAGTCTGATGCCAGCCAGAGCTCCCCTGTATGAGGTGTCTGTTGACCCCTGCTGGGAAGTCTCTCCCAGTCAGGAGGCATGGCGGTCAGGGACTCACTTGAGGAGGCAGTTTGTCCTTTAGCAGAGCTCGAGCACTGTGCTGGAAGAATCCTCCTTGTCTGGATTCGCTGCTCTCTTCAGAGATGGCAGGCAGGAATGTTTAAGTCCACTGAAGCTGTGCCCACTGCCTCCCCTTCCCCCAGGTGCTCTGTCCCAGGATGTTGGGAGTTTTATCTATAAGCCCCCTGGCTGGGGCTGCTGCCTTTCTTTCAGAGATGCCCCGCCCAGTGAGGAGGAGTCTAGAAAGGCAGTCTGGCCACAGCCGCTTTGCTGCACTGTGGTGAGTTCCACCCAGTCCGAATTTCCCCCGCTCCTTAAGACTGTCAGGGGAAAACCGCCTACTGAAGCCTCAGCAATGTTGGATGCCCTTCCCCCGACCAAGCTCAATTGTCCCAGGTCCACTTCAGACTGCTGTGCTGGCAGCAAGAGCTCCTGAAGGAAGCACTAAATATGGAAGGAAAAATCTGGTACCAGCCCCTGTAAAAACATACCAAAATATAAAGACCAACAACACTATGAAGAAACTGCATCAACTAATGTGCAAAATAACTAGCTAGCATCATCATGACAAGATCAAATTTACACATAACAATATTAACGTTAAATGCAAATGGGCTAAATGCCCCCAATTAAAAGACACAGACTGGCAATTTGGATAAAGAGTCGAGACCCATTGGTGTGCTGTATTCAGGAAACTCATCTCATGTGCAAAGACACACATAGGCTCAAAATAAAAGGATGAAGGAATATTTACCAAGTAAATGGAAAGCAGAAAAAAGCAGGGTTTGCAATCCTAGTCTCTGATAAAACAGACTTTAAACCAACAAAGATCAAAAAAGACAAAGAAGGCATTACATAATCATAAAGGGATCAATGCAGCAAGAAGAACTAACTAAATATATATGCAATCCATACAAGAGCACCCAGATTCATAAAACAAGTTCTCAGAGCTACAAAGAGACTTGGACTCCCACACAATAATAGTGGGAGACTTTAACACCCCACTGTCAATAGTAGACAGATCTATGAGATAGAAAATTAACAAGGATATTTAGTACTTGAACTCAGCTCCAGACCAAGCAGACATAATAGACATCTACAGAGCTCTCTACTCCAAATCAACAGAATATACATTCTTCTCTACACCACATAGCACTTATTCTAAAATCGACCATATAATTGTAACTAAAACACTCCTCAGCGAATGCAAAAGAACAGACTTAATAAAAAACCATATCTCAGACCACAGTGCAGTCAAATTAGAACTCAAGATTAAGAAACTCACTCAAAACTGCACAATTACATGGAAACTGAACAATGTGCTCCTGAATGACTGCCGGGTAAATAGAGAAATTAAGGCAGAAATAAATAAGTTCTTTGAAACCAAAGAGAACAAAGAGATAACATACCAGAATCTCTGGACACAGCTTAAGCAGTGTTAAGAGGGAAATTTTTAGCACTAAATGCCCACATCAGAAAGCTGAAGAGATCTAAAATCGACACCCTAACATCACAATTAAAAGAACTACAGAAGCAAGAGCAAACAATTTCAAAAGCTAGCAGAGGACAAGAAATAACTAAGATCAGAGCAGAACTGAAGGAGATACACACAAAAAAAATCAAAAACTCAATGAATCCAGGAGCTGTTTTTTTTAAAGATTAACAAAATAGACCACTAGTCAGACTGATAAAGAAGAAAAGAGAGAAGAATCAAATAGAGACAATAAAAAATGATAAAGGGGATATCACCATTTATCCCACAGAAATACAAACTACCACTAGAGAATACTATAAACACTTCTACACAAATAAACTAGAAAACCTAGAAGTTATTCCTGTGTTATTTCTGGACACATATACCATCCCAAGACTAATCCAGTAAGAAGTCAGATCCCTGAATAGACCAATAAAAAGTTCTGAAATTGAGGCAGTAATTAATAGCCTACCAACCAAAAAAAGCTCAGGGCCAGACAGATTCACAGCCGAATTCTTCCAGAGGTACAAAGAGGAGCTGGTACCATCCCTTCTGACACTATTCCAAACAATGCAAAAGAAGGACTCCTCCCTAACTCGTTTTATGAGACCAGCATCATCCAGATACCTAAACCTGGCAAAGACACTACAAAAAAAGAAAACTTCAGGCCAATATTCCAGATGAATATTGATGCAAAAATACTCAACAAAATACTGGCAAACTGAATCCAACAGCACATCAAAAAGCTTATCCTCCACAATCAAGTTGGCTTTATCCCTGGGATGCAAGGTTGCTTCAACATACACAAATTAATAAATGTAGTGCATCACATAAACAGGACAAATGACAAAAAACACATGATTATCTCAATAGATGCAGAAAATGCCTTCCATAAAATGCAACACCCTTTCATGCAAAAAACTCTCCATAAACTAGGTATTGATGGAACATATCTCAAAATAATAAGAGCTGTTTATGACAAATCCAGAGCCAGTATCATACTGAATGGGCAAAAGCTGGAAGCATTCCCTTTGAAAACCAGCACAAGACAAGGATGCCCTCTCACACCATTCCTATTCAACGTAATATTGGAAGTTCTGGCCAGGGCTATCAGACAAGAGAAAGAAATAAAAGGTATTCAAATAGGAAGAGAGGAAGTCAAATTGTTTCTGTTTGCAGATGACATGATTGTATATTTAGAAAACCCCCATCATCTCAGCCCAAAAACTCCTTAAGCTGATAAGCAACTTCAGCAAAGTCTCAGGAACCAAAATCAATGTGCAAAAATCGCAAGCATTTCTATACACCTGAAATAGACAAGCAGAGAGTCAAATCATGAGTGAACTCCCATTCACAATTGCTACAAAGAGAATAAAATACTTAGGAATCCAACTTACAAGGGATGTGAAGGACCTCTTCAAGGAGAACTACAAACCACTGCTCAAGGAAATAAGAAAGGACACAAATGAATGGAAAAAAAATTCCATGTTCATGGATAGAAAGGATCAATATTATGAAAATGGCCATACTGCCCAAAGTAATTTATAGATTCAATGCTATTTCCATCAGGCTACCGTTGACTTTCTTCAAAAAATTAGAAAGAACCACTTTAAATTTCATATGGAACCCAGGAAGAGCCCATATAGCCAAGCAATCCTAAGCAAAAATAACAAAGCTGGAGGCATCATGCCACCTGGCTTCAAACTATACAACAAAGCTACAGTAACCGAAACAGCACGGTATTGGTACCAAAACAGATATATAGACCGATGGAACAGAATAGAGGCCTCAGAAATAACACCACACATCTGCAACCATCTGATCTTTGACAAACTTGACAAAAACAAGCAATAGGGAAAAGATTCCCTATTTAATAAATGGTGCTGGGAAAACTAGCTAGCCATATGCAGAAAACAGAAACTCCACCCTTTCCTTACACCTTATACAAAAATTAAGATGGATTGAAAACTTAAATGTAAAACCCCAAACCATAAAAACCCTATTAGAAAACCTAGGCAATACCATTGAGGACATATGAATGGGCAAAGACTTAATGACTAAAACACCAAATGCAATTGCAACAAAAGCCAAAATTGACAAACGGGATCTAATTAAACTAAAGAGCTTCTGCACAGCAAAGGAAACTATCATCAAAGTGAACAGTCAACCTTCAGAATGGGAGAAAATTTTTGTAATCTATCTATCTGACAAGGGTCTAATATCGAAAATCTATAAGGAATTTAAACAAATTTACAAGTAAAAACAAACAACCCCATCAAAAAGTGGGGGAAGGAATATGAACAGACACTTCTCCAAAAAAGACATTTATGCAGCCCACAGACATATGAAAAAAAGCTCATCATCACTGATCATTGGAGAAATGCAAATCGAAACTACAATGAGATATCTCATGCCAGTTAGAATGGTGATCATTAAAAAGTCAGGAAACCACAGATGCTGGTGAAGCTGTGGAGAGTTAGGAACTCTTTTACACTGTTGGTGGGAGTGTAAATTATTTCAACCATTGTGGAAGACAGTGTGACGATTCCTCAAGGATCTAGAAGCAGAAATACCATTTAACCCAGCAAGTTCATTACTGGGTACATACCCAGAGGATTATAAATCATTCTACTATAAAGACACATGCACACGTATGTTTATTGCAGCACTATTTACAATAGCAAAGACTTGGAACCAACCCAAGTGCCCATCAGTAATAGACTGGATAAAGAAAATGTGGCACATATACACCATGGAATACTATGCAGCCAAAGAACAATGTGTTTCTGTCCTTTGCAGGGACATGGATGAAGCTGGAAACCATCATTCTCAGCAAACTAACACGGGAACAGAAAACCAAACACTGCATGTTCTCACTCATAAGTGGGAGTTGAACAATGAGAACACTTGGACACAGGGAGGTGAACATCACACACTGGGGCCTGTCAGGGGTTGGGGGGCATGCGGAGGGAGGGCATTAGGACAAATACTTAATGCATGTGGGGCTTAAAACCTTGATGATGGATGGATAGGTACAGCAAACTACCATGGCACATGTATACCTATGTTACAAACCTGAAAATGTATCCCAGAACTTAAAGTAAATTTAAAAAAAAATGCTCAACATCCTTAATCATCGGAGAAATGCAAATTAAAACCATGATGAGATACCATCTTACACCAGTCAGAATTGCTATTGTAAAAAAGTAAAAAAAATAACAGAAGTTGGGAAGAATATGGAGAAGAGGGAATGCTTATACACTGTTGGTGGGAATGTAAATTAGTACAACTTCTATGGAAAACAGTATGGATATTTCTCAAATAACTAAAAATAGAACTACCATTCAGTTCAGCAATTCAATTACTGGGTATCTACTCATGGAAAAGAAGACATTATATCAAAAAGACATCTGCATTAGTATGTTTATTATAGCACTCTTCACAATAACATAGTCATGGACTCAACCTAAGGATCCATCAACAGATGACTGGATTAAAAATGTCAGGTGTGTATACACACACACACACACTATGGAACACTACTCAACTATAAAAAATAATGAAATTATGTCTTTTTCAGCAACAGCGGTGGAACTGGGGGCCATTATCTTAAAAGAAATAACTTAGAAACAGGATGTCAAAAACTGCATGTTCTCACTTACAAGTGAAAGCTGAATAATGAGTACACATGGACATAACAGAGTGGAATAATAGTCATTAGAGACACCAAAAGATGGGACGGTGGTGGTGGAAGTGATAGATAAAATATTATCCATTTGGAACAATGAATAATATTCAGATGACATACACTGAAAGGTCAGAATTCACTACTAGGCAACATACACATGTAATACAACTACACTTTTACCCCCAAATCTAAAAAAAAAAAATTGAGTAAAACATCAAATTATGAAAATAAATATGATTAGTTATGTAAATATTGTGGTTGTATATACCAATTATGAATATACATATACTGTTTATGAATTCATATTTATGTAGAAAATTATAAAAATGTGAACAGGAAGATCACATCACCTTAAGTTTCATGATTACTTCTAAAGGAAGTGATTTAGAATCAGTAACACAAAAGGGCATTAGTCCACCTGTAATGACTTACATATCTTCAGATAGACCCGAAACAAAAAAAGTAAAACATCTGTTTAATATGGGTGATGTCAAATTGGATACTTTATATCTGATTATCTAGTTTATGCATTTTTGACATATCTTATAATTATTTTAAAAATTCAATTAAGCCAAGAATTTTCTTTATTAGAAGCAAACTCTTCTTTCTCTTGGGAATCCAGACTCCTACCAGTTATACACTATCTGTGTGTCTTTAAGAAGGTAGAAAATATTTACTTTATCTTTGCAGGTCCCAAAATGCCTAGTACAGTGTCTTACACAGAATAAATATTTCAAACTTTAATAGTCACTGGTGATTTTTTCTTATGTTTGTGACTGGAATGATTGATTATAGGTACAGAATGGGGCAAAATAATATGAATATATTGTGTGAAGGTATTGACTGTATGTTTATAAATGTGAAATTCATCTTTAGTTAGAAACAAACAAAACTCAGGTGGCCAAACTTTCCTGAGTATAGGAAAGTGTATGTGACCTGAAATGATTGACACCTGACTTTATAAATAGAACCATTTGTATTGGCTTGTAAACAAAGGCTCACTACTCCAGAATAGACAAGAAGATAAGGAAGTTGCTCCAGGTCAGTACTTCTAAGAGACAATAGAATAATAAGCTAAAGAAATAAAAATGTTGCTGAAAGTTTGCTAATTTACTTGACATGTTAATAACTTTTAATATTAGTAAAAGCCATCTGTCTCCTGCACAGAGAAAGTATGTGCCATCCTGTGTGCATTTGAATATGTACATATTTGATTTTAATAGCCTACAATGTGGTTAACTGGATAATAAAAGTTATGAGGTTATCTTCATTTAAAATCACTGATTTAACAAAATATAAAAGGCAATTCAAAATACATAATATTCAGCTCTTGGAAAGAGATGCTTTGTATGAAATGTTGACTTGATTTTTCAATTACTTAAACTCAAAAAAATGCAGTGGGTTCTGCACATAGAAAATTCTGCTTTTATTTATGCATGAGTAAGTGAATGCATCTATAATAGCACATGGACATATGAGATTAGATTCTTAACATATTCAATCTTTCTGTGGGCTACTCCCAAGGTTTTTCTGAATATTCACATTTTCAGTTCTTAAAGAACATAAAGAGAAAATGTTTATTGCAATTGCATATGTACAGTATATCTATTGTATATATGTATATTACATAATATTGTTTATGTGAAAGTGGGGGTATTCATTACAATGTTAATATAGTAATCAAATATTTTTATTTCATGCATCAATCATTAAAAGAGTGCCCTACACAAATGCACTTAGTGAAAACATTCCACTTAGAAGAACAAGGACAATTGTGTGCACTGGGGCATGCTTTGAGAAGCCACTAAGATTGAGATATTTGAGTCAAATCTTCTGAATGTTTGATAACTTTCTCCACAAACCTACCTGGCATTATGCTGAAGAAATTAGTACTACATTGCTTAGACCAGAGTCAATGACCTTTTCTCCTGAGGGAATAAGAAGTTGGGTCATGGAGATACTGAGTCATTCGGGGGTCCCATTTTACTTGTGGGAATGCAGAATAAGAGATCTTAATTAACTTACCAAAGAATTTATAGGCAGTAAGAGTGGAGATAATAAATAGTGGAAGAAACCATCATTCATGAAATTAAATCTATATGGAGTGGTTTAGAAATTTTCTCCTGTGGGATACAGAAGCAGATGTATATAGACTTAACATGGTTAACTCAAAGTTGCACTATCTTCCTGGATTGAATATATATATGAGGCCTAGAGAACAACCTTCCAAGGGTTTTGTAATCCATTTGGAAAGTAAATAATAATCCTTGTAGACACATAGAATCTTTAGCCTTTAAGTAATTTATAAATTTTATACAGAAAATTAAGACCTTGGGATGTTAACTTCTTCCTTTCATTCATGTTTTAGCTTTCGAAGAGAGAAGTGAATTTTAAGTTGACAGTCAAGCTTTTAGATTTGTCAAATACATATTTCTTTTAAAACTGTGCCTTAAGATGAACTCTCATAAAGGAAGTGCACATAAGAAAAGAAGCATATCATTTTAGACAAGATATTGGCTGGCTTGGCAGAAAGAATTTTAAAATGAAATTTATGAGTTAAGAAGATGGTAGTAATGGAAGGTGAAAATTTACTTAATACCTTCACATGAACAAAAAAATTCCCCCATATTGCCCTAATGTTTTTTATGTCTTTTATTCTAACACAATAATTTATAATTGATAAACTAAATTAATTGGTGTGACTTTGTTTTTAACGTCAGTCTGTTTTGTCCATTTGTTATCAATCGTTTGTTCTCTTTCTTTCACTAAGTTTATTAGGATTATATCAGTTCTTTTAGAATAATTCAAGTACTCTCAGGACCATTCTTAGTTCTAAGGTACTATAAAACCACCATAGACATGCAGTGATTACTTACAATTACATATGCCATATTGGAAAATCTAAAAGAGGGAATGAAGGAGAAATCACTTATATTAAACTTTGACAAGTGATTATGTTCTCCTACTTGAACATAGATATGTTCGATGTTCTATGAATTCACACAAGTTAAAATAAAATAATGGAACACCAACATCTGCTGCACTTAAGCTGAAAAACATATTATTTCCTCAATCTTTAACTTATGTTCAATCTCCTTTTATGTTCCTTCTTCAACATCAGTAACAAGTGGTAGGAAAAGATAACTAGTTTGTTACTATTCCATAGTAATCACATTCCTAATTGACAAATATTTAGCAGTGTCTTTAATATGCTTTGGAGGCAAGAGCCCATATGTATAATTTACTTATACTGAAACACATATGTTTTGTTTATCTGATATTTAAATTTAATTGGGCATACTGTATTTTATCTGGCAACTCTAAATTAATAGACTTCTTGTCTCTTGCCATTCAAGATTTTAAAAAGGTATGACATAACATTTGATCTCACATCTCTTTTCAGATCTTTTCATTGTAGTTTACTGAGTAGATTTCTTTTTGGCCATTTATTGGGAATGTTAATATCCTCTTATATTTAAACAATACTTAACAAAGTTATTTTGCATTTATTATTTCAATTGATCCTCATAAAACCCTGTGAGGTTGGCCAGTATATGCACTTTATAAATAATAAAACTGAACTTGTAGAAGTTCTCTGACTTGCCTGAGGTCACATACTCTGTTAGTAGCAAATATCAGATTTGGGGAACACTTCAGAGCACACTTTATACAATATATTACAGTTTTTTAACTATTCTAAAATAGAAAGCATCAACAAAATTGATCCTTTTACTTGAGAAATTTTCAGATATATTTCTTAAGTATGTAATATACCATACATATTTTCTTCATACAAATTGAAACGTTTTCCCTTTTGCTTTCACATTTCCAATACTAAAGTACTACTTATCAATTCCAATAGGAGCATATAATTATAAATTTATCTTTACTGAAATGTTATTTTAATTATAGAAAAAATGCCACTTGACTAATGATATTAATCTATCTTTATAGGTGAATGAAGAAGGAGGTTAGGTATAGGTTACTTCTCATAAATACATAATATGAAAAGTCTTCAGATTCTATGACAGAGGCATTCATTCAATCGATCAATAACTATCCATATAGTTAACAAGCATTTGTTGACAACTCCGTATAAGAATTACATTATGGCATGTCTTTAAGATAGAAATGAGTGTAAGACATGGCTTTTTAGGCTTTGGAAAATAAAACAGCATCAAAAGAAAAAAAGAACAAGTTATGCACAGTACCCGCTTTCCTGGAGCTTACTGATTACAAAGCATAGAGTGTGGAAATTAAGTGTTAGGCTTTTCAAAGACAGAGTCCTTCCAACAATGATAGGCTTTGTTGCTTGACTTGAAAATGCAAGGGTAGGCAGAGAGAAAGGAGAGGAGCAGTACAAGTAAAAGTGCTGAGATGGATATGAATTGTTCTTATTCAGGTGACCTGTGAATGTCAAACCAAGAGAATTAGATTTTTATCTTGTAAGTATTTGAATAGGGTACAATATGGTGAAAGCAATATTTTAGAAAAATCGTTCTGTTAGCTACATGAGGTCTGTATCAATAACACACCATAACTTTGATGCATACTGTCTTTGAAGAAGCCATATTTTTGTTTCCCATGAATCTGCCATCAAAATTCATTGACTGAAGTAAAACAATTGAGCTGTTAGTAAAGGGAGAAAGTAATCAGGCATCTTGCATCTTAGATTCTCAGATGATATATGCCAACTCATGTTGGAGGTGTGGTGTGGAAAAGACACAATGACAAGAAAAGCCAGAAGAAAGATGTGTACTGGGGACAGTATTTTTGATTAGAGTTAATTTTTAGGGTATCAGAGACCCAGTCAACGGAGGCAGAAATTTTTTTTTCAGTACAATATATCAATCCTAGATGAATGACTAAAAATTACATGAGAAGTTGGGCACATCTAACTTATTTCCTAATACAGATCTAAAAAAGGTATTTTCCTACTCCTAAGCAAAATGAGTGTGCAACAAAGTAATGTCCAGTATTAGGACTATATAATAGTAGTTTTATTTGGGAATGAGTTGAGAAGAAAATAGCATAACAACAATACCAAAACAACATGAAACCTATGAAAAAAATATTTACTTTTCTAAGGACTTAAAGGGTAAAAAATGAGTTTTGTAAATAACTTCTTAAATTTAAGAACCAGAAAAAAAGTAGAAGAATGTTACAGTCTCCATCAAAATAAAATACATTCAAGGCCCCTGAAAAGGGAGTAGAAAGCTAAATGGAAAAAAAAATCTAAGATGAATAGACAACTGATTAAGATGAAAATAAGAAGGAATTTAAGAAAACTAAATGAATACTAAGATGTGTATTGAAGGCCTTAAAAGTTATAATTGTGTAGAAAATTAAATCAATGATATTGAGACTTAATTTGAGAAGCTCAAGAATTCAGTCTTTAATAATAAATAAATACATATGATATTAGTGGAATGTTAATATGGAAGAAAAAGAATGAGATTCAGTACAAGAAAAATGGGAATGTTTTATCACAATTGTAATCATGAAAAAAAAGCTTTCCTAATTAAAAGTTTAAAAGAGCTGGGACATTTAGAGAAGATAGAAATATAGGAATGTGCATTCAACATCTAACCTCTGAATTTTGCAAAAAGAAACCAACAATAAAAGAAAAAAATTACAGTAGAATAAGGTGATGACCCCACATTTATACTATAAACAAGGAAGTGTATTTCCTTAGTGTAATACAACTTTAATAAAATTCAAAGAGGGCACAGGGAGTTAAACTACAATTCCATTACCTCAGAGAATGAGAAAACTTGTGAGGGCATGTAGGTGGAGAATATTTTTAGGGATACAGTTAAATTCCTCTAGCATGGCAAAGAGCTGAGATGGTGCATGAACCATTTCAAAATGGTACACATCAATAGCTTTGGTTTAAGAAAATTAAGGAAATTCTTGTTTTGCATATTCAATTTTCTCTCTGAAACAAATAAAAAGGTATGTGTTGAAAGCCATAAGGTAATTAAAAGGTTGGAATTTGGAGAAACAAAATATTTTGAATGAGTCATTATAAGGAAGGGAAAGTCCAAGATAACTTTCTTGTCTATGGGTTTATAATGGTTCTAACCTTCATAGTTATGCAATCTTCTCTATTCCTGATAAGCAGCCTGGAGGTAGGCGCTGAGATTTCAGGAGTTGAATAGAAAATAATCTTGATGGAATATGAAAATAAAAGAGAATGGATGGTCAACAGATGGGAGGAATGTAGAGGATTTGAGTGACCTGGATTAAAGGAACAGGTGTAACGAAAGTGACTGAATGATAAAATATATGAGTAGAGCATTGTGATGACACAATAGAACATCTGAGTCTAAAATTTCAGAAGCAATGCCATTATTGAAGCCGGTTAGGTGCACAGTATATCCACTGGGTTTGGAGAGTGTATGGCTAAAATAGTGTAGTGAAGTTGTTTGAAGATGAAGATTTCAAGGAAACAATGCAAAACCTGGCTTGGAGATAAAGATTATAAAACATGGCGGCCAGGCACAGTGGCTCACGCCTGTAATCCCAGTATTTTGGGAGGCCGAGGTGGGTGGATCAACTGAGGTCAGGAGTTCAAGACCAGCCTGGCCAATATGGCAAAACCCCATCTCTACTGAAAATACAAAAATTAACCGGGCGTGGTGGCACGTGCCTGTAGTCCCAGCTACTTGGGAGGCTGAGGCAGGAGAACTGCTTGAACCCAGGAGGTGGAGGTTGCAGTGAGCCAAGATCGAGCCACAGCACTCCAGCCTAGGTGACAGAGCCAGACTCCATCTCAAAAAAAAAAAAAAAAAGCAAAGGCTTCAATAATTGTGGATAAATTATCAGAAACTGTGTATATGACAGTAAAGTGGCTATTTGTTGGTTAATACAGCCAGCCTTATGGCATAAACCTCAAAAGAGTAGAAATTTTATGTGTTGGTGGAAAACTATAGATTGGGAAGTGTTAAGATGGAACTGGACAGTACAGCATTGGAGTTAAGAATGTGGAATCTAATGCCAAATTGCCTAGGATCAAATGGTGGCTCCCTCCATACCTGTGTAACCTTGGAAAATTTACATATATTCACTGTGCCTCTGTTTCTTCGTTTCTAAAATGGGGATAATAATTTTACTCACCTTACCCTGTTGTTGTATTTATTTAATTAATGTAAAGTATACAATATTAGGTTAAAATAGGACTAGCTATATGTAATGCAAAACCTAATTTAAAGAAACATAGCCCGATTAGTGTTTAGTTTGTTATTCATCTTTTCTATAACTTTTATTTTAGGTTCAGAGGTACATGTGATGGTTTGTTATACAGATAAAGTGCGTGTTGTGGGGTTTGGTGCATAGATTGTTTCGTCACACAGGTAATAAGCATAGTACTCAACAGATAGGTTATTTTTTATACATCCATCCTCTCAAACATTTATCGTTTGAGTTACAAACAATCCAATTACACTCTTTAAGTATTTTAAAATGTACAATTATTTTTAACTATAGTCACTCTGATAGGTAGTTTTTTGACCTTCTGCCTCCTCCCATCCTCTGCCTTCAAGTCAGCCCCAATGTCTGTTTTTCCCCACTTTGTGTCCATGTTTACTCATTGTTTAGCTCTCATTTATAAGTAAGAACATGCAATATTTGGTTTTCTCTTCCTGCATTAGTTTGCTTAGGATAATAGTCTTCAGTTCCATTCATGCGGCTGAAAAAGACATAATCTCATTGTTTTTATGACTGTGTAGTATTCCATTGTGTATATGTACCATATTTTCTTTATCTAGTCTATCATTGATTAACATGTAGGTGGATTTCTTGTCTTTGCTATTGTGAATACTGCTGCAATGAACATACACATGCATGAGTTTTTATGGGAAAATGACTTATATTCCTTTCGGTACATACTCAGTGATGGGATTACAGAGTCACACAGTAATTCTGTTTTAATTTCTTTGTGGAATTACCACACTGCTTTTCACAATGGCTGAACTAATTTAAATTACTACTTGCTGTGTATAGGCATTCCTTTTTCTCCACAACCTTGCCAGCATCTGTAATTTTTGACTTTTAAATAATAGCCATTCTTATTATATGGGCTGGTATATCCTTATGGTTTTGATTTGCATTTCTCTAATGATCAGTGATTTTGTGCATTTTTTCATATGCTTGTGGGCTGCATGTATGTCTTCTTTTGAAAAGTGTCTGTTAATGCGCTTTGTCTACTTTTTAATGGGGTTGTTGGGTTTTTAATTATAAATTTGCTTAAGTTCCTGAAAATTTCTGAATATTAGACCTTTGTTGGATGCATACTTTGCAAATGTTTTCTCCCATTCTGTAGGTTGTCTATTTACTCTGTTGACATTACTTTGGCTGTGCAGAAGCTCTTTAATTAGTTGACACTTGTCGCGTTTTGTTTTTGTTGCAATTGCTTTTGGCATCTTCATCGTAAAATTTTTACCAAGGCCTATGTCCACAATGATATTTCCTAGGTTATCTTCCAGGATTTTTATAGTTTCAGGTTTTACATTTAATCTTGAATTCATTTTTGAATATGGTGTAAAGAAGGAGTCTAGGTTCAATCTTCTGTATATGGCTAGCCAGTTATACCAGCATTATTTTTGAGTAGCTAGTCATTCCCCCATTGCTTATTTTTGTAGACTTTGTTGAAGATTAGAGGGTTGTGGGTGCCTGGAATTACTTCTGGGCCCTCTATTCTTTTCAATTGGTCTATGTGTCTGTTTTTGTACCAATACCATGCTGTTTGGGTTACTGTATCTTTATAGTATAGTATAGTTTGAATTGTAGGTTGACTTTAGAGTCTGTGCCATGTGGTGATAAAAAGAATGTATATTTTGTTGTCTTGGGGTAGAGAGTTCTGTAGATATCTATCAAGCCCGTTTGATACAGTGCTGACTTCAGATCCTGACTCTCTTTGTTCTTTTCTGCCTCAATAATCTGTCTAATATTGTCAGTGGAGTATTTAAGTCTCCCACTCTTATTGTGTGGTTATCAAAGTCTCCTCTTAGGTCTCTAAGAACCTGTTTTATGACTCTGGGTGCTCCTGTGTTGGGTGCATATATATTTAGGATAGTTTAATTGAACCTTTTACTATTATGTAATGCCTTTCTTTGTATTGTTTGATCTGTGTTGGCTTAAAGTCTGTTGTGCCTGAAATGTGGATAGCACCCCCTGCTTTTTCTGTTTTCCATTTGCTTGGCAGGTCTTTTTCTGTCCCTTTATTTTGAGTCTATGAGTGTTATAGCACGTGATCTGGGTTCCTTGAAGACAGTTGAGTCTTGCTTCTTTATGCAGCTTGCCACTCTGAGCCTTTTAATTGGGACAATTATTCTGTTTGTATTCAAGGTTGATATTCATATGTGCAGGTTTGATCCTGTCATCATGCTGTTGGCTGGTTATTATGCAGACTTGTTTGAGTGGTTGTTTTATAATGTCAATGGTCTGCTTACTTAAGTATGTTTAGTAGTGGTTAGTAAGTGTCTTTACTTTCCATATTTAGCATTTCCTTCAGGGCCTCTTGTAAGGTAGGTCTGGTGGTAACAAATTCCCTCAGCACTTGCTTGTCTGAAAAGACCTTATTTCTTGTTCACTTATGAAGCTTAGTTCTGCCGGATATGAAAATCTTGGTTGAAAATTATTTTCTTTAAGAATGCTGAGGCCAGGTGTAGTGGCTCAGACCTGTAATCCCAGCACTTTGGGAGGCCAAGGCAGACAGATCACCTGAAATCAGGTGTTAGAGACCAGCCTGGCCAACATGGCGAAACTCCATCTCTACTAAAAATAAAAAAAAAATTAGCTGGGCTTGGTGGCACATACCTGTAGTCCCAGCTACTCGGGAGGCAGAGGTTGCAGTGACCTAAGAT
Source organism: Pan paniscus (assembly GCF_029289425.2). Classification (NCBI taxonomy): domain Eukaryota; kingdom Metazoa; phylum Chordata; class Mammalia; order Primates; family Hominidae; genus Pan; species Pan paniscus. Next base: position 99,127,593 of record NC_073272.2, on the reverse strand, counting down.
TGCACCACTGCACTCCAGCCTGGGTGACAAAGCGAGACTCTGTTTCAAAAACAAAAAAGAAAGAAAGACAGAAAAGAATACTGAATATAGGCCCTCAATCTCTTTGGCCTGTAGGGTTTCTGCTGGATGGTCCACTGTTAGCCTGATGGGGTCCCCGTTGTAGGTGATCTGCTCCTTCTATCTGCCTTTAACATTTTTTGTTTCATTTCCACATTGAAGAATCTGATAATTGTGTGTCTTGGGGAAGGTCTTCCTGTGTAGTATCTCACTGGGGTTATGCATTTCTGGAATTTGAATGTTAGAATCTCTAGTGAGGTTAAGGACATTTTTATGAATGGTATCCTGAAATATGTTTTCCAAGTTGCTTGTTTTCTCCCAGTTATTATTTTTATGCTTTTTCAATTTTTTGGTCTGAGTTAGTTAAGAGAGTCAGTATTGGACGTCTGAGATTTATTCCTCAGCTGGTTCTATTCTGCTGTTAATACTTAATGATTGCATTATGAAATTCTTGTAGTGTGTTGTTTAGTTCTATCAGAGGAGCGTGATTCTTTCTCCTAATGGGCATGTTGTCTATCGTCTCCTGTATTGTTTTATTGTAATTCTTAGATTCCTTGGATTGGGTTTTGACTTTGTGCTGAACCTCAGAGATTTCATTCCTATCCATATCATAAATTTGATTTATGTTTTATTTCAGCTCAGTTAAGAATGCTTTCTGGAGAAGTCATACAGTCATTTGGAGGAAAGAAGACACTCTAGCTTTTGAGCTGCCAGAGTTCTTCTGTTGGTGTTTTCTCATCTGTGTGGGCTGATGTTCCTTTAACTTTAATGTAATTTGAGTACAGTCAGTAGACTTCTTTTCTGAATGTTTTCAGAGATCTGAGGCTTTGTGTAAGGTCTTTATTTGTAGATCAGTTCTTGTTCTTGGTTCCACAAGGGAGTATGCTAGCAAAGTATTTTTTGGTGTTGAAGTTTGGGCTATTATCCAGTAGATGGCATTTAAGTGTTATGGTCAGTAGGTAAGCTTTTGCTCAGCCACATGACTCCTCTGTATTTCCTCAAGATTGCAATCAGGCACCCTCTCAGTGGTCTGAAAATGTGGGCTCCTCTCCCGCTCTAGTACTAGCTATAGATCTTGGCTTGGCACTCATAGGCTGCACACCACAGCTCTGGGGTGAGCTCAGGCTTTATGCTCCCTCCACAGCTTGGGGGCAGCAGAGGAAGAGATCATGGCAGTGGTTGTGGCAAAGGGCCTTTTACTTGTCACTTGGGGCTCCACCCCAAAGAGATGCAGAGCCACTATCAATCAGTGCAATTATCTCAGACTAGGGTGGTTCTGTTGTGTGCCCAAGCCACAGGGGCCCTACCTGGTGGTGAGCAGGGAGGGCAAGGAGATGATGAGGGAGACAGACTGGCCTGTTTTCCTTAGGGCAACTGCAGCTTGCTAGAGGTGTGGTTAAAGCACTCAGGGTCTTTGCTCCTTCCACAGTTCAAGGGCGGCAAGGGTAGAACAACTGGAAGAGCAGTGGCAGAGAGATTTTTGGTTGCCTCTGGGAGCGCCACCTCAAAGAAATGCGGATCCACTGCTAATGGGAATGTTCAGCCATAGTATGGGGTACTGCACTCTCTGGCTCAAGTTTGGGGCTCTGTTTGATGAAGAGCAGGGAGTTCAGGGCTCACAGCCAGGAAAGACTGGGCACCTCTCTATATGGTGACTGTGGTGTGCTAGAAGTGTGTGTGAAGCCTCCAAGCTCTTTGTTTCTCTCCCAGACTGAGGGCAGCAGGGATAGATCCACTGCTCTGTGGCAGAGGGGCTTTCAGTTGCCTCCGGGAGCCACTACCAGTGGGTATGCTCAAGTAGGGGAGGGGCAGCTGTTCCAACATTACGAGCCAGGGGCCTCGCTTTGTGAAGATTGGGGGATGAAGAGTTACAGGGAAAAGAGACTGGACTCCTCTCTGTATGGTGGCTGCAGTGTGCTGGAGGTGCCAGCACAGCGACCAGGTCCTTTGTTTTTTTCCCTAGCCCAAGGACAATTAGGATGGTACCACTGCAGCTGCAATGGCTGCTGGCCTGTGGTTTGTTTCTAAGATTTCCTCCTCAGAGAAATGCAAAGCCACTTCCAACTGAAGTGTTCAGGCAGGGGCAGGGTAGTTGAGCTGGAGTCCCATGTTGGGAGGCCCTGCTCAGTGGGGAGAAGCAGGAACAGAAATCTTCATGGAAAACAGTCTGGTCAGCTTTCTGTTGAATAGCTACACAGTACTTGGGATCTACACAGGAGTTTGAGATCAGCCTGGGCAACATAGCAAAACCTCATATTTACAAGAAAAAAAAATAGCTGGACATGATGGCATGTGCCTGTCGTTTCAGCTCTTTGGGAGGCTGGAGTCTCAGGGCAACAGTGGCGAGTGCTACAGGGCGATAAAAGATGGCGGCCTGCTGATAAGGTTTGGATCTGTGTTCGCACCCAACTCTCTTGTTGAAATGTAGTCTCTAGTGCTGGAGATGGAACCTGGTGAAAGGTGACTGGATCAGGAGTGTATTTTGTTGTTGTTGTTCTTTTGAGACAGGTTCTCACTCTGTGGCCAAGGCTATAGTGCAGTGGCACAATCTCGGCTCACTGCAACCTCCACCTCCTGGGCTCAAGCAATCCTCCTGCCTCAGCTTCCCAAATAGCTGAAAAGACAGGCACATGCCATCATGTCCAGCTATTTTTTTTTCTTGTAAAGATGTGGTTTTGCTATGTTGCCCAGGCTGATCTCAAACTCCTGGGCTCAAGCAATTCACTAGCCTTGGCCTCCTAAAAGTGTTGGGATTTCAAGCGTAAGCTACCATGCCCAGCCGATGGACACAGTTTCTAATGGTTGAGCACCATTTCCCTATTGCTGTTCTTGTGACTCTGGCGGTGGTGTTCTCAATCTCCATCTGTTTTTGGGGTTCACCACCTATCTTTTAAAGTGAATCTAGTCTTCAGAGTTGCCAGGTGACTCTTTCCTTCCAAACCTCCTGCCCAAAAGGCAACGCAACTAGGCTTAAGCTGGCAAGAAAGAACAAACAGCAAAACTTCGTGCCAATTGAATTCTTTTTGTTTCTAAAGAGCTGTCCAGGAAGTCCAAACCATTTTTTCTTTTTTTTACATCTCATTGACCAGAACTCTGTTACATAGCTATCTATCTGCAAGGTGGGCTGGGAAATGCAGTTCCTAGTTGGGAACTTAGTTCTTCGAACAACATTGAAGTTCAGTTCATAAAGAAGGAAGGAGAGAGTGCTATGAAGTAGGTATCATTTACTGGCACACATCCTTACGCATAATTTTTTTGTTTTGTAAAGCAAAGGATGTGTGTAAAGGCACCCATTTGTGGCACACAGTACCTGCCACACGAATATTCAGCAAATGTTCTCTATTATTACCATTATTCTCAACTGACCCTGAGGTTCGCAGTGTATGATAGAATGAATACCCTCGCTTTGAAAAGGTTATAGGCAAAACTTGCCCATGGAGAAGAGCCGGTTTCAGTTAAGGTAAAGATACAGAAAAAGCAATCAGTGAATATATTTAAAACAGAGATGACTATCAACTTTACACAGTGTAAAGTTCTGGAAGGGAAGGAAGGATTATGAATCTTGATCAGGATATGAAATCATGGAGCAAGAGAGAAGGATATGTGAGAGGATAAATAGCTAGAATGCCTTACATTTTAGAGTGTGTACTAGTTATTTATTGCTGTGTAAAAAAATACCACGAACTTAGCAGCTTAAAACTACATACGTCTTTTATCTTAATTTCTGTAGGCCTGAGGTTTTGGAATGGGTGGATTTTCTTCTTAAGGTCTCACCAGGCTAAAACCAAAGTATCAGCTGGGGCTGCAGTTCTTATCTTGACTCAGAGTCCTCTCTCAAGCTCACTATTGGCAGAATTCTGTTCTTTGTGGTACAAGGACTGAGGATCTGTTTTCTTTCTAGCTGTCAGTGGGGACTACTCTAGGCTTCTATAGCACACTTATGGTTCCTTGTCATGTGGCCTTCATAAGCAGGTAGCAAAATGGATGTTTGCTTTACTCCCAGAAGACAAGAGTGCATCCTCTTTTGTCATCAACTGGAGTCTTGCTTTCCCATCACTAGCTGTAGAACACTCCGTCTTTAAGGTGCTGATGTTATTAGGTTAGGCCCACTTGGATAATCTCCCTATCTTAAAATCAACTGATTTGTGTTCTTAATAACATCTACAAAATCTCTTCACAATAGTACTTAGATTAGTGTTTTACTGAACAACAAGGAGAAGGTGTGTGTATGCCAGATGCTGAGAATTTTTAGGGCCATCTTACAATTCTGCCTACCACAGAAGGTGACCAAGAAAACTAGAATGTGCAGCGTAATGTTTAGATGGCCACAAAATTGCGAAAAGAGTGGTGTAACTTTTACTTTAAATTTGGCATGGACATTTAAAATTTGTAGGATTCATCTGTAGTCTAAATTGATTTTGTATTTTCTTGGAATGTGAGTTATTTTAACTAAAATATTCATCCAAACACATTTAGAATCTCTTCACATGCTTTGAAATTTGAAAGCAATAAGTAGTACTCTGCTCTAATATTTGTTAACAATGATTACTACACTTTGAATGCACTTTGTTAAAAAAATTAAAAAATAATTTTTAGTACAACACAAGAGCAAAATTGCTTAACAATACAGTAACCATTTCACCAAAGCAACATGGTATTACTATAAATGCAGATACATAAGTCAATGGAACAGAATAAATAACTCAGAAAGAAATCTACATATTTACCGCCAACTGATTTTTGACAAAAGTACCACAATCATACATTGAAGAAAAGACACCCTATTCAATAAATTATGCTGAGAAAGTGTATGTCCATATGCAGAAAAATGAAACTGGACTGCTATCTCTTACTATATGCAAACATCAACTCAAGATGGATTAAAAACTTAAATGTAAGACTTAAAACTATAAAACTAGTAAAAGAAAACATAGGAAAATCACTTTAGGAATTTTGTCAAGGCAAATATTTTATGGCTAACAACTGAAAAGCACAAGAAACAAAAGCGAAATTTAAAAAATGGAAGTATATTAAGCTAAAAAGCTTCTATACAGCCAAGGAAACAATCAATAAATTAAAGAGAAAATCTTTTGAAAGGGAGAAAATATTTATATACTATTGATCTAACTAGTGACTAATATCCAGAATATGCAAGAATCTCAAATAACCCAAAAGTTAATAATCTAATAATCCCATTAAAAAGTGAAGACAGTGCATAAATCAAAATTTCTCAAAAATATACAAATGGCCAACCAGTATATTGAAAAAATGCTCAGTCTGACTAATCAAATACAAATTAAAACCACAATGAGATATTATCTTACCCCAGTTAGAATGGCTATTACTACATAGACAAAAATTAAGAGACATTGGTAAAGATGAAGAGAAAAGGAGCATCATATATACTATTAGTGGGAATGTAAATTAGTACAGCCACAATGAAAAACAGTATGCAGATTTCTCAAAAAGCTAGAAATAGAACTACCATACTCTACAGCAACCCCAATAATGGGTGTTTATCTAAAGAAAAGAAAATCAGTATATAAAAGGGATACCTATACCTACATAATTATTGCCACACTATTTACAGTAGTAAAGACATGAAACCTAAGTGTCCATCAAAGGATGAATAGATAAATAAAATGTGGTATATAGAGACAATAAAGTACTATATGGCCATAAAAAATGAAATTCTGTCATTAGTAGCAACATGGATGTAACTGGAGGTCAGTATGTTAAGTAAAATAAGCCAGACACAGAAAGTTAAATGTTTTATATTATCACTCACCGGAGCTAAAAACTTTGATCCAATGGAGGTAGAGAATAGAGTGATAAATACCAGAGGCTAGGGAAGGTGTGTGTGTGGTGGTGGGGGCAGTGGGGAAGAGAGATTAATGGGCAACTTATAGTCAGACAGAAGAAATAAGTTCCAATATTTCATAGCAGAGTAGGGTGCCTGTAGTTAACAACGATGTATTGTATATTTCAAAATAGCTAGAAGAGAAGACTTGAAATGTTCTCAACACATAGAAATGATAAACACTCGAGGTAATGGATACCCTAAATACTCTGAATTGATCATTACACATTCTGTGCATGGAGCAAAATATCACATGTACTCCATAAATATGTAAAATATAATGTATCAATTAAAAATAGTTGTGTTTTTGGCATTTTATAAATTACATTACATGTTTTATTTAATTAAACAAAGCAAAGAATTTCCTATTTGTAACAAACCTCTTCTTACAATTTTTTTATCAAATACTTGTAAATGTTCATGTTTACCATACTTAAATATTTGTATGTACGATTTAGTCTTAATTATGTTAATGCATTTTTATGATATGCATTTTTTAAAGATAAAAATAATCGCCACCCAAATATAAACACTATTAACATTTTGGTGCATTATCCCAAAATCTTTGTAATGTAATTGACATAATTTAAGTTGTATTTTTTCTTTTTAAATATACTTCTATTTAATGTACTTTTCTTTGTTTTCTGCACTAATAATCTACATTTATAATGTGAATGAATCTAAAACTATCATACATAAGGGCATATGTCTTACATAAGTGTGTTATGAAATATGTCATATGACCATAAGTATATTAAACACAAATATAATGCATAAAAAGAAATAAAAGTTTAAAAAGAAAGACAAAAGAAACCTAGAGCAAAATTTGGAAGGAAACAATTTGAAATAGTTACAGTGGTTATCTTTGTGGGTGAAGACTGAATAATTTATTTTCTTTCTGCTTTTCTTTCTGTTCCAAAATTTTTATAATGAGCATGGTGTTAAATTTACATCACAGCAACACTTCTTTCTTTCTTTTAAGAGAGAGACAATGTTGTTATTTCCCTGAAATTTAATAAAATTCTTAAGAATTAAAACCGTTAAATTTTCTCTGACAGAAAAGTTAAACAACTAACATTTCATATTATTCTACGTTTTTAATTGCTCCCTTATTTTGCACATCTCAGGTTTTTAGTTAATTTACATAAATAAGGTAGTTTGGTCAATTGTTCAATGCTTCTTTTATTACTTGTAAATGTTTGTTTTCCTGGAGTTGCTTAGTAACATCAGAGAATAAAAATCCATACTGCATTATCTTGTCATACATATACATACATTGCTATTATTCTGTGAATTACATGGACTAATGACCTATGATTTTTTTTACTCATTAACCAACTGATCCATTTTCTGATCATAAATAAGCTGTTACATGCAGAGTTCAGAATTTTTAATCCATCTGAGGCCTTCTGGGTGTCATATGATTGAGTTGCCCAGGCATATGCAGTGATATCCTGGTAAAGCAGCTCTCTAACAGTGGAAAAGGAGCTCTAATTTGTAGCATTTTCTAATATAAATAATGCCACTGTGAAGACAATTTCAAGCTACAAATGATGTAAAAACCAACTTGCAAAATTTCTGAAAGTTTAAAATCAGATCTCATGAGCCAGTATGAGCCAGCTTCAAAACACATCTATTGAATTGAGAACTTGGTATCTGTGTAACTCGACAGTGCTCTTGGTGCACTGCTAAGAAAAGAAAAGCTTGATTCCATGTTATTTTGAGCATAACCATTTACCTGTTACTGCAACCCATGCTAAGTTGGAACTACTGTAAGTAATATAACAACTAAGGAAGAGAATACTTAAAGTAGTTGCCTAAGACTGCACAACTAGTAATTGTCTGATTTTACAGCCTCTATTTTTTTCTGTAGATTTAACAAAATCAAGAAATCAGGATGCACACACTTGCTAGTAACATGAAGAAATAAAACTGGGTTTTTGTTTTGTTTTGTAGACAGCACTAAAATTATGACATTATAAGCAACCTTTATCAAACTAACATTTGAGACTGTAGTAACCTTATTTGCATTTATATTCAATTTCCAATATGGTCATAATTGAGATAAAAATTGAAAAAATATATTTTAGGATACACAATATACATATGGCATATTTTCTTTTTTAAATGTTGAAACATAAATAAATTTGGGAATATGGGCACTTACATGGAAATGAAAATATTGTTTTGTTTTTGAGGTTGCTGCTGTCTGAATCGATGGTGACATTCACAGAGAAAACATATATATAAGTCTTATTGATAGCTGCTCCCTGAGAAACAAGAAGAAGTATTTGAGCATAAGGATAAGCCTAATCACATCTGATTGAACTTTCAAATCTTGATGTTTTGAAATGTAAGAATAAAAATGATTAGAATGACAATTCTGGTTTTACTTGGAAATGAAGAAAGTTGGAAAGAGCATTTCTCCAGATCTTACAACTCTATAAAGTGCTGGACCAAAAGCAAGTTCATAACTTTTCTAGAACCCATCATAGTACTGACATCTCAAAATGAGAAAATGACTAGAATCTTGGGAGAGACAGACACTTACTGGGAGGATTGAAACTTGAGCCCTGGATTGTATGGGTAAGATGCAACTGGACATCAATAAGAGGAGTTCAGCTAGGGTGATTGGCAAATTGGTGAAGGTCAGTAAACTGCATACTCGTGATAGAGGGTTAAGTCCCTGGTGGTTGCATGTACATAGGACGTCTACATCCTCTTTCTTGCTTTTTCTTCTAAGATCCCACTTTGTGATCACAGAGAGCTTGGAGAAGTCTTGAGAAAGTCTCCCTCATATTCATAAATGAAGGATGGGAACAGTAGATACAGTAGGATGGGCAAAAAACTTCATCTGGTCTCCTCTTCCTTATTTACTCCATCAAACAATAACTTAAATTTGTGGTAGGAGGGACAACGAACACTGTCATATTTAGAGTACTTGTAAAATCTGATTACAGCTGTAGGAAGGGGCAGGTCAGTTGGGCATTAAAGTGGGACAGAAATAAATTCTATGTTCAGAACTATGCAAGAAGAGAAACAGCACTGACAGTGGTCTCCATGAGTTCTAAGGACAAAGTACCAGCCTAAAACTGAGGGATACTCAAAACAACAGAGAACAATGCAAAGGAAAGACTTAAGGCTAAGGGTAGAGCTGACATTGGAAAACAAAATCCACTGCCAAACAAACTCTTATTATAAATGTAGGCTATCACTAAACAATCAAATGGAAATATTATTTAAAAAGACTTTGATAAAGAATAATTTTATTTCACATCAAGCTAAAAAGCTTCTGAATAGCAAAGTAAACAATAAACAATGTGAAGAGATAAACCACAGAATGGAAGAAAACATTTGCACACTACACATCTGTAAGGGATTAGTAACCAGAATATAAAATGAACTCAGGCAACTTAATAAAAAGCAAATAATCTTATTTAAAATGTGCAAATATCTCAATAAACATTTCTCAAAAGAAGATATACAAATGGTCAACAGGTCTATAAAATGCTCAACATCACTATTCATCAGAGAAAGACAAATTGAAACTACAATGTGATATTACCTCACCCAAATTAAAATGGCTTTTATTGAAAAGACTGGGAATAACAGATGCTAGGGAGAATGTAGAGTAAAGAGAACCCTCTTACGCTGATGAGGGGAATGTGAATTAGTACAGCCACTGTGGAAAACTATATGGAGGTTTCTCAAAAACCTAAAGCTAGAACTACCAAGGGATCTAGCAGTTCCACTACTGGATATATATTCAAAAGAAAGAAAGCCATTTTATAAAAGTGACATCTGCACTCTCATGCTTCTTGCAGCACTATTCACAATAGCTGAGATATGGAAGCAACATAAGTTTCCATCAGCAGATGAATGGGTAAGGAACACGTGGTACATACACACATTGGAATATTATTCAGCCATAAAAATGAAATAAAATCCTGTCATTTACAACAAAATAGATGGAACTGGTGGACATTATGTTAAGGGAAATAAGCCAGGCACAGAAATAAAAAGGTTGTATAGTATGTTCTCACTCATAGGTAGGAGCTTAAAGAAACTGAACTCATAAAGATAGAGGGTGGAATGATGGTTGCTAGAGGTTGGGAAGGGTGGCAGGGATGGGGGGATAAAGTTGGGATGGTTAATGGGTACAGAAATACAGTAAGATATAATAAATAAGATCCAACACTTGGTAGCACAATAAGGGCACTATAGTTAATAATTTGTTGTATATTTTAAAATAACTAAGAGTGGAATTGGAATGTTCCTAAGACAAAGGAATGATAAAGGCTTTAAGTGATGGATACCCTAATTACGTACCCAATAAATATGTATAAATATTATGTACCCTTAATAATAAAAATAAAAATAAAAAAATTAAACAATTAGAAAACAATGATTTCTAGAAATGCATTAGTAAGCTCAATACTCGCTAAGGAAAGAATTAGTGAACTTGAGTATACATCTATAGAAGTAATCAACACTGAAACTCAGAGGAGAAAATATTTAAAAAATGAAAGCCAGATTATCCAATAACTGTGAAACAATAAACAACTGTCTAATATAAGGGCAACTGGGGTCCTAGAAGGAGGGTCCAGAAAGAGAGAGAGAGATAGAGAAAAAGAAACAAAAGAAGCATTTGAAGAATTATGTAATGGGTGATAGGTTTGTAAATGACGAACACCAAACCACATATCCAAGAAATTCATAAAATACCAAGCAGTATAAATAGCAACACACACACACACACACACACGCGCACACACATCGCTAGTCATATCATACTCAAACTGCTTAAAAACTGTAGAAACAATTGTTAAAGCAGCCAGACAAAAAAGAAATATCACATACAGGAGCAAACAAACATTACATAGAGGTATAAAGATCAAACCAACAAAAATTTGGGGAATATATTTGCAGTAGATTTACTCTATAAAAAATGTTAATAGAAATTCTTCAGGCAGAAAAGACACCATACCGAAATTTCATTGTACAAAAAGAAATAAAGTGAACTGGAAGTGGAAAAAATAATGGTAAAATAATATTTTTCTAACTTTAACTGCTCTAAAATGTAACTGACTAAAGCAAAAACAGTAGCAATGTATTATGTTTATGTGTGTGTGTGTGTGTGTGTGTGTGTGTGAAAATAGAAGTATAATATTAATAGTATTCAGGTTGGGAAAGAAGATTGGGAAATATAATGTTTTAAGATTCTTTTATTATACAGGAAGTGTTAAAATATTATTTGGATGTAGACTGAGTAATTGAAAGTAATCTGCATTGCAATCGTGAATAGAATTGTAAGAGGAGGTATAGTTAATTAATAGAGAGATAAAATGTAATCCTAGTAATTATCAATTAACCTGAGACAGGAAAATAAAAAAACAATAAACACATGGAATATATAGGAAAACCTAAACTGTGAAATTTAACAATCTCAATCACTATAAATGTGAATGCTCTAAGACCATGAGTTAAAAGACGTAAAATGTCAAATTTAATACAATAACCATGACTCAACAATATGCTCTCTACAACAAACAGAAAGACATAAAAAGTTATAAGTAAGTTAAATGATAAACAAAGATATCATAAACACTAACAGAAAGATAAAATAGCTGTGTTAACATCAGGTAAGTTAGACTTAACAGGAATAAATATTTGCTGGAATAAAGAGGAACATTATATTATAATAAAGGGACAATTCTCAAAGTAAACATAATAATCCTGAATGTTTGTCCAGCTAACAAAAGAGCTTCAAAACACATAGGTCAAAGGTTAATTGAACTCAAAGGTGAAACAAACAAATTCACGAATAGAGTTGACAGTTTAATGCTCCTTCCTCAAAAACTGACAGAAAAGAAGGCAGAAAATCAGTAAGAATACAGATGACTTGAACAACAACACTATCCACCAACTTTACCTAGTAGATATTTAGAAATCCATCCATGCAACAACAGCAGAATAACATTCTTCTTTAGTGGACAGGAAACGGTCACCAAGATAAAGGTAAAAATTATTTTACCTTTATAAAATTATAAATAAATATTTGATATATTGCATTTTCATTTTAATTCAGTTCAAAATATTTGTTTAACTTGGCCTTGAAACTTCCATTTTGACAGATGTGTTATTTGGAAGAATATTTTCTTAAATTCAAAATGATTGTCAATTTTCCTGGTATCTTCATACTATTGATTTCTTTATAGTTCTGTTATGACCCAAAATTATACATTTAAGGACTCACATTTTCTTGAAAAAATGTTTTATCATCAGAAAATTTATAACATAAGTGATAAAATTTATAATTTAAGAAAATGAGATGGCTGGGTCAAATGGTATTTCTAGTTCTAGATCCCTGAGGAATCACCACACTGACTTCCACAATGGTTGAACTAGTTTACAGTCCCACCAACAGTGTAAAAGTGTTCCTATTTCTCCACATCCTCTCCAGCACCTGTTGTTTCCTGACTTTTTAATGATCACCATTCTAACTGGTGTGAGATGGTATCTCATTGTGGTTTTGATTTGCATTTCTCTGATGGCCAGTGATGGTGAGCATTTTTTCATGTGTTTTTTGGCTGCATAAATGTCTTCTTTCGAGAAGTGTCTGTTCATGTCCTTCGCCCACTTTTTGATGGGGTTGTTTTTTTTTTTCCTTGTAAATTTGTTTGAGTTCATTGTAGATTCTGGATATTAGCCCTTTGTCAGGTGAGTAGGTTGCGAAAATTTTCTCCCATTTTGTAGGTTGCCTGTTCACTCTGATGGTAGTTTCTTTTGCTGTGCAGAAGCTCTTTAGTTTAATTAGATCCCATTTGTCAATTTTGGCTTTTGTTGCCATTGCTTTTGGTGTTTTAGATATGAAGTCCTTGCCCATGCCTAGGTCCTGAATGGTAATGCCTAGGTTTTCTTCTAGGGTTTTTATGGTTTTAGGTCTAACGTTTTAAGTCTTTAATCCATCTTGAATTGACTTTTGTATAAGGTGTAAGGAAGGGATCCAGTTTCAGCTTTCTACATATGGCTAGCCAGTTTTCCCAGCACCATTTATTAAATAGGGAATCCTTTCCCCATAGCTTGTTTTTCTCAGGTTTGTCAAAGATCAGATAGTTGTAGATATGCGGCGTTATTTCTGAGGGCTCTGTTCTGTTCCATTGATCTATATCTCTGTTTTGGTACCAGGACCATGCTGTTTTGGTTACTGTAGCCTTGTAGTATAGTTTGAAGTCAGGTAGTGTGATGCCTCCAGCTTTGTTCTTTTGGCTTAGGATTGACTTGGCGATGCGGGCTCTTTTTTGGTTCCATATGAACTTTAAAGTAGTTTTTTCCAATTCTGTGAAGAAAGGCATTGGTAGCTTGATGGGGATGGCATTGCATCTGTAAATTACCTTGGGCAGTATGGCCATTTTCACGATATTGATTCTTCCTACCCATGAGCATGGAATGTTCTTCCATTTGTTTGTATCCTCTTTTATTTCCTTGAGCAGCGGTTTGTAGTTCTCCTTGAAGAGGTCCTTCACATCCCTTGTAAGTTGGATTCCTAAGTATTTTATTCTCTTTGAAGCAATTGTGAATGGGAGTTCACTCATGATTTGGGTATATACCCAAAGGACTATAAATCATGCTGCTATAAAGACACATGCACACGTATGTTTATTGCGGCATTATTCACAATAGCAAAGACTTGGAACCAACCCAAATGTCCAACAATGATAGACTGGATTAAGAAAATGTGGCACATATACACCATGGAATACTATGCAGCCATAAAAAATGATGAGTTCATGTCCTTTGTAGGGACATGGATGAAATTGGAAATCATCATTCTCAGTAAACTATCGCAAGAACAAAAAACCAAACACCGCATATTCTCACTCATAGGTGGGAATTGAACAATGAGATCACATGGACACAGGAAGAGGAACATCACACTCTGGGGACTGTTGTGGGGTGGGGGGAGGGGGGAGGGATAGCATTGTGAGATATACCTAATGCTAGATGACAAGTTAGTGGGTGCAGCACACCAGCATGGCACATGTATACGTATGTAACTAACCTGCACAATGTGCACGTGTACCCTAAAACTTAAAGTATAATAATAAATAAATAAATAAATAAAAAGAAGAAAAAAAAAGAAAATGAGTCCTTCACGAGTCCTTAAATGTATAATTTTGAATCATAACACAACTTTACAGAAATAAATAGTATAAAGATATCAGGAAAATTTACAATTATTTCGAATTTAAGAAAACATTCTTCCAAATAACACAGGTGTCAAAATGGAAGTTTCAAGAGCAAAGTTAAATAAGTATTTTGGACTGAATTAAAATGAAAATACAATATATCAAATTTTCAGGGTACATTTAAAGCAATCCTTAAAGGGAAATTTACAAGATAAAATGCTTACATTAGAAAAGTGGAAAGACATAAAATCAGATTTCTAAACTTCCACCGCAAGAAACTAGAAAAAAAAAGAGTCAATTATATAAAAGGAAATAGAAGAAAGAAAATAAGAAAAATAAGCAACAAAATAAACAATGAAATTAAAAACACAAAAACAGAAAACCAATGAAGTCAAATGTAGCTCTTTGAAACGATTAATAAAACTCATAAACCTCTAATCAGAATGAGCAAGAAAAAATAAGTAGATACATATTACCAATGTCAGGTATGTAAGAAGAGACTTCACTACTAACCATTAATTTATAAAATATTAAGGGAACACTACTCTATGACCTTAAATTTGACAATTTAAATTAAATTGATTAATTCCTTGAAAAACAAACTACCAAAATCTCACTCAAGAAAAAAACTATGAATATACATATGAAATTGAATCTGGTTGAAAATATTCCACAAACAAAAGTCCAGGTCCATGTAGTTTCACTTTCAAATTCTACCATACAAGTACCAGATAATCTCTCACAGGAAAAGGGAATACTTCTCAACTAATTTTAGAAGGTGATCATAGTACTGGGTACAGACAAAGACAATACAAGAATAGAAAACTAAAAATCAATATCTCATATTAAACTAGACAGAAAATCCTCAGCAATATATTAGTAAATTAAATTCAGCAATATATAATAGGATAAAATATCAGACTAAGTCAGATTCATCTAAAGGATGAGAAGTTGGTTCAACATTTGAAAATTAATATCATTTACTAGGTTAACGAATTGAAGAAAATAATGTGATCATCTCATTAGATGCAGAGAAAGCATAAATTTAACACCCATTTATAATAATTGGGAAAAAAAACTCAAAAGCTAGGATAGAAGGGAACTTTTTTTTAACATGATAAGAGGTATCTACAAACTACTCAAAGCCTACAGCTAACTTCATACTTACTGTTGAAAGACAGAATGTTTACTCTTATGGCAGGAAATAGGAAAGTTTCTTCTATCTTATTACTCCTATTCAATACATACTCGATATTTTTGCCAGTGAAATAGGCAACAAAAAGTAATACAAGGCACACCAATGGGAAAGGAAGGAAGTAAACTGTATTCACAGATGACATAATTGTCTTCATAGAAAATTCCCAAGAATCAGCAAAGATGTTCCTAGAACTACAGAGTTCAGTATTTTCAGAATGCACTGTCAATACAGAAAATAAATGTTAAATTATATGTGCTTGTAATCAACTTTAAATAAAAATGCCATTTGCAATAGCATGAAAATTAAAATACTGGGATACAAATGTAGCAAAATGTGTGCATGATCTGTTTGCTGGGAACCACAAAACACTGATGAAGGAAATCATTAAAAACCAAAATTATTGTGGACCTGTTTCAGATGCATAAATGTAAGACTCAATATAATTAATATGTCACTTCTCCATGATATATTGCTAAATTCAATGCAATCAAAATCAAAATCCCAGCATGTTTTTGTGCATATCAAAAACCTGATTCTAAAATGTGTATGGAAAGGTAAAGAAATTAGAAGAGCCAAAACAATTTTGAAAAGGAGCAGAGTTAGAGGACTTGCATACCTGATTGCAAGTTTTTTCTCTAAAACTACAATAATCATGAAAATCTGCTATGGGCAAAAGGATAGAAATATGGAAGAGACTAACAGCAGCATAAAGATTTCAGAAGTAGATTCACACAAATATAAACAAGTTACTTTTGATGAAAGCAATTGCAAAGAGAATTCAATGGAGAATGGTTAATCTTTTCGACAGGTGGTACTGGGACCATTACTTGGATGTCCATACACAAAATAATGAAGCTAAACACATGCCAGATACTATATTGTATATAAAACATATTCAAAATGTATCACAGACATAAATATAAAACATGAACTTACAAACTTTCTAGAAGAAAACATGGGAGAAAATTTCCATGACCTTGTTTTAGCAAATAACTTTTAGACATGACAGCAAAAGTTCAATTCATTACAAAACAGACAAATTGAATTTCATCAAAATTAAAATTTCTTTCTGGAAAGACACCATTAGAAGAATAAAAATCTAAAACACTGACTTGTAGAAGTATTTGCAAATCTCATTTCTGAAAAAGAACTTGTATCCAGAATATGTGAACAACTCTTATAACTCTACAAGAAAGGAAACAACCCAATTTGAAAATATTTAAATAGATGTTTTATCAAGGAAAGCATATGAGTGGCAAATAAATATAGGAAAATATGTTCAACATTATTAGTTACTGAGGAAATGCAAAGTAAAACTGGAGTAAGATAGCACTAAATGTCTATTGAGACAGATAAAAACTGGTAATACCAAGGGAGGATGGGAATAACTGGAACTCTTCCTTGCTGGTAGTAGTACAAAAATGGTACAACCACTTGGAGAAATAGTTTGTCAATCTCTTAGAAAGTTACCAGGAGTCACAGCAATCCCACTCTTAAGTGTTAACCAGGTAAATTGAAAACTATGCTCACACTAAAAACCTGTATGCTAATGTTCACAGCAGTTTCATTAACAATAGTAAAAAAAAAAAAAAAGAACAGGAAACAACTCTTTTTTGAAAAAACAGATGAATGAATAAGCAAACCATCATACATACTAATTTGCTAAGTAGTATGTTGTGAAAAGAAATAAACCATGGATTCATTGAACATAAATGAATCTTAAATGCATTTTTCTAAGCAAAAAAAAACATAAATGATACACATTGTATCATTCTACTTATATGGCATTCTTAAAAAAGGCAAAATATAAGGATATGGAACAGGCCACTGTTTGCCAGATATCAATGGGGAAGAGAAATTGACTACAAAGAAGCAGTTAATGAGGAATTTTTGAGTGATGAAACTGTTCTGCTTGATACCATGGAAGTATGGCTCTATGCATTTGTTAGATTCCATATAACTGTACCTTACAGAGAATAAATTTTGCTAAATGCAATTTTAAACACCTAAATTAGGATATCAGCATAACTCAAGATAAATGCAGACTATTTCAAATAAATCTAACCATAATAAACATTTGTGGCATTACCCTACTGAAGGGAATAAGGAGTAAAAAAATGAACTAAATCACTTGGGAACAACATTTTGCCCTGATACTGTAAGATTAAAGACAAGAAAAACTGCACACAAACACTCTACTATAGTAGGTAAATTTGTGTCTCATAGGAGTAGGGATGGGCAATTCTCAAACTCCTTACCTGTATCAAAAAAAAAAAAAAGTACACTAGGGTTTAACAAGTAAGTACACTGATAGGGTTCAACTAAGGTTGAAGAAGTAAGTAAGTACATTGAAAATAATGAGAGCCAGGTTTCTCACTGTTAGAGAAGAAAATTACAAATAAACAAGAGGGCAGATAGAAGAAACTCTGGTGTGCTGAAATTTAAGATGGATATATCAGTATCAAATCATATTTTTAAAATATAAATATAGAAATTAGTATAAATATGTATGCATACTTGGCTTAGTATACACATTAGTTCTGCTTGCTAAGAGAGCCTATAACCTGTGAATACCCTAGTAACAATGAGCACACCTAGCACTCAGCTTCTAGCTTCTAAATGCCATTCTCCAGTAAAGGAAAACAGCACTCTCTGGAGAACTGTTTATTCACAGGACTGGGGTATGGGAAATACAAGGTAAACATGGGACACCCTGTGATGCCAGAAAGTAAGGAAGTGTTAGGGCATAAAACAGATGGGGGCATGTCAAAATGACATAGGAGCCTACTCAAAAGATCACCCAAGGGCAGAACCTGGAACAATCTGATCAACACAGTAAATAATAACGTCAATAAAATATAACCCAAATAATGAAATATGTATTTATGATTCACGCTGATATATTTATTGAATAAATAGTTGATAAATGGAGAAAGTATGAAAACTCTTACGGAAGAATATCAATTAATTAAATGTAGAAGGAAAGAAAAAAATAAAATCACCATTAGTACACTAGAGTAATAATTGCTGCATGAAAGATCCACTGATAAATGCTAAAATTAATAGGCAAAAGTTTAGATAGAATAATTTTGGCATACACTCAAATTATCTGCCCCAAACTATTTATTAATTACACATTGGAAAGTAGAAACTTTTCAGTGGATAACTTTGGCTGACACTATTTTAACTAAGGTTAACATTACTAGTAATAAGACATATTGGTATAATGTATGATATACTGAGAAGGGCACAAGACCTCTTTGGTATTTTCCCCATAATGAATGACGTCAATCTAATCACATGAAAATATCAGGCAAACTCAAATTAAAGGACATTCTACAACACAACTGACCAGTGCTCTTAAAAACATCAAGATTATGAAAGACAACAGAAACCTGAAAATCTATCACAGATTGCAGGAGATTAAGAATATATTACCACAGAAAGCAATACAGGATCCTGGATTGGACCCTGTAACAGGAAACAACAAACAAACAAACAGAAAATTTGGGGGAAAACTGGTGATATCTGAATCCAATCTGACATTTCCTTAATAGTATTTTGCAAATTTCTTTATTTTGATAATTGTACTATGGATATGTAAGATGCTAATGTTAGAGGGAGTTGGATGAAAAGTATACGGGGACTTCATGTACTATCTTGGCAACTTTCCTGAATGTCTAAAATTATTTCATATGGGAGCTCTATTTTTAACTTTTTGAGGAGACGCTATAATTTTTTTCCATTATGTCTGTAGACATTTACATTTCCACCAACAGCGTATGAGTTCCCTCGTCTCCTCATGCTTGCTAGCATTTTTTGTTTTTTTCAGTAACAGTCATTCTAATTTACTATGGTTTGGATTTGTGTTTGACGATTAGTGATGTTGAACATTTTAAAATATATATGTTAGCCATTTTTACATCATCATTGGAGGAATTAGGCTCTTTTGCTCATTTTAAAAATGGGATTATATTTTTCCTATTGAGTTGTTTGGGCTCCTTATATATTTTGGATATTATCCCCTTGCCAGATGCATAGTCTGCCAGTACTTTGTCTCACTGAAGTTTGTCTCTTCACTGTATTGATTGTTTCCTTAGCTGTGTAGAAGCTTTTTAGTTTGATGTAACTCCACTGCACTACTTTCGTTTTTGTTGTATGTGCTTTGGGGTCTTATTTTAAACCTTTATACCAAGTTCAATTTGATTAAGTGTCTCTGTTATGTTTTCGTCTGACATTCAGAGTTTCAGGTGTCACATATAAGTCCTTGATCCATTTACAGTTGTTTTTTGTATCTGGTGAGACCTAGGGATCTAGTTGCATTCTCATGCATATGGATATCCATTTTCTTTAGCACCATTTTTTGGTAGTGACTTTTTAAAAATCCCCAGTGTGTATTCTTGTTCCCTTTGTCAAAAATCAGTTAGTTGTAAGTGTGTGGATTTTTTTCTGGTTTCTATTTTCTCCTCCATTGGTGTGTATGTCTGCTTTTATGCCATTATCATGGTGTTTTGGTTACTATAGCTTTATAGTATACATTAAAAATAGGTAATGTGATGCCACCAGCTTTTTTCCTTGTGCTCAAGATTGCTTTGGCTATATGGGGTCTTTCACATTTCCATATGAATTTTAGAATTGTGTTCCCTATTTCTGTGGAGAAGGTCATTGATATTTTCATAGGGATTGCATTGAATCTTAGCTTGCTTTTGGAAATACAGACATCTTAAAAATATTAATTATTCCAATTCATGAGTATGGAACATTTTTACCATTTATTGTGTCTTTTTCAATTTCTTTCATCAATGATGTACAGTTTTTTTATAGAGATATTTTACCTCCTTAGTTAAGTTTATTTTTTAGGCATTTTTTTGTAGCTATTGGAAATGAGATTGCTTTTTTGATCTGTTTTTCAGATAGTTTGCTCTTGGAACATAAAAATGCTACTGGTACTTGTGTGTTGATTTTGTATCTTTCAACTTTACTAAATATATTTATTAGTTTTAACAGGTTTTTGGTGGAGTCTTTAGGGTTCTCAATATATATAATCATATCGTTTCTAAATAGGGACAATTTGACTTTATCTTTTCCCATATGATGCCCTTTATATCTTTATCTTGCTTAATAGCTCTCGTTGCATGCATACCCAAAGGAAATACAATCAGTAAGTCAGAGAGACATCTGTGCTCCCATGTTTATTGGAGTACTATTCACCATAGCTAAGATATGGAATTGACCTAAATGCCCATCTACAGAAAAATGGATAAAGAAAATGTTATATATATAAAATATATTATAATATATATTATATATTACATATAATATATATAATATATATTTTATATTATAATATATAATATATATACATTACATATTATATAATATATTTTATGATATATATAATATATATTATATATTAATTATATATAATATATAAATATATAATATAATATGTTTTATATTAATATATATATTTTATATTAATAATATATATTATATATTAATATATAAATTTTATATTAATAATATATATTATATATTAATATATAAATTTTATATTAATAATATATATTATATTATTAATATATAATATATTTTATATTATATAATATATAATACATTATACATTATATAATATATAATATATTTCATATTATATAATATATATTATATACATTATATATTATATAATATACATTATATATTATATTATATATATTATATATAATACATATATTATATTATATAATATATATAATATAATATATAATGTATATTATATAATATATAATGTATATAATATATGATGTATATTATATAATATATAATGTATATAATATATGATGTATATTATATAATATATAATATATTATATAATATATATTATATAATGTATATAATATATAATGTATATTATATATTATATTATATAATATATATTATATAATATATTATATATTATATTATATAATATATTATATAATATATTATATAATATATTATATATTATAATATATAATATAATATATTACATATTATATTATATAATATATAATAATATATAATATACATTATATATAATATATAATATAATATAATATATATAATATATATAATGTATATAATGTATATTATATAATATATAATATATATATCATATAATATGAAATATATAATATGTAATGTATATACTATAGTATATATATAATATATACTATAGTATATATTATATATACTATAGTATATATTATATATACTATAGTATATATAATATATACTATAGTATATATAATATATATTATTTATTCATATATAAATATATTATATTATATATATAATTAAAATATATACATAATATATATTATATATTATGTATATTTATATATAATATATATTTTATATATACACATATTATATATTAATTTAAAAAATATATAATTAAAATATATATAATATATTATATATTATGTATTGTATTATATATTATATAATATATATTATATATTATATAATATATATTATATATTATATAATATATAATATATATTATACTATATTATATATTATATAATATAGTATAATATATTTTATATACATCTCACAATGGAATACTATTCATCTATAAAACTGAATGAAATTCTGTCATTTGCGGCAACATGGATGAATCTGGAGGACAGTATGTGAAGTGAAATAAGCCAGTAACAGAAAGACAAAGACTGCATGGTCTCACTTATGTGTGGAATCTAAAAAGTTTATTTCATAAAAGTAGATAATTGAATAGTGGTTACCAGAGGCTGGAGAAACTTGGACAAGCAGGAATGGGAAGAGGTTGGTCAATGGATGGACACAAAGTTACAGTAAGACAGGAAAAATAAGTTCTGGTGTTTGCTGTTTTATTACACAGGCAACTATAGCAAACAGTAATGTAGTATATATTTCAAGATAGCTAAAAGAAAGAGTTTTGAATGTTGTCACCACAAAGAAATGATAAAAGTTTAACATGATGAATATGGTAATTACCCCAGTTTGATCATTATACAATGTGTATGTGCATTAAAATATTACACTATATTCCATAAATATGTCCCATTATTATGTAACTTATAAATAAAAATAATTAATTATAAGAAATGAATTTAAAAAGTAAACATTAACAATCATTTCAATAAAATAAGTTAAAATCAATAAAATAAAAAAATGCATGGAGTTTATTATTCTGAAGAGCAGCCACAGTTACAGATAATATCATAGTCACTTTGGATAAATTTCCATGCTTGAAATCTGTAAGTCTAAATGCTTAAAGAATGAAAATGGAAATATTTTCTGAAAGAATAGAAAGTAAAATGGGAAAATAGCTTATTGCCTTGTAGTTTTCAAACACTAATTACTTGTTCTTGAATTAAATTCTCTCTCACAAAAACCTTTTGAGAATGGTATCTGTTTTACTAGAGAAATAGGATAATTAAGGTTAATAGAGACAAAGTTTATTCTATCTTCAGAACTTATTCATCTCATAATAGTTTGTAATTTTTGACAAACATTTCCTCATTTTCCCTACCTTCACCCTTTGCAACCACCATTCTCATCTCTGTTTCTATGATTTTGACTTATTTTTATATGTATATCACATTTTCACATTGTACACTTTAAATAGAAACAATCTTATTTGTCAATTATACCTTAAGAAAACTGAAAACAAATGTTTAAAGTTATTGAGACCCCCCCCAAAAAAAAAGACAAAGTTCATTTCTCCAAATCGCTTGGCTAAATAGTCACAGAATCAAGATTTTAACACAAACATTCCAACTTTATGTTTTGTGCATGTTATAAAAACCAAAAATACCCTGACATCAATTTATTCTGTTATTGGTGCAATTTACTTCATGTATTGAGTAGTAGTAGTTATTGGCTAATGGCTCCTTACTCAATAACCTACAGTTATTCTCTACATTCACAAGTTTTAAAAATAACTTTCTCCCAACTAAAGAAATAATTAACATTGATGAAAATCAACTACTAAATGATATCTCTGAAATCATTTTTTGAGAAATAACTTTGTTTTACTTAAATTTTGATAATGTTATTTGCAGTGAGTACTTGATATATATTTAATTCATAGTATTTGTCTTCTATATGAAGATTCACATTTTTATATTCAACCTTATAGGCTTCATCATGGTTGTGTACTGGGCCATAGATCTGTTTATATTTATTCATTAGTGCATTGCTAATTAAAAATGTGTTTTATTAAACTTGTAAAAAAAAAAAGATGAGGAGAATGAACATGTTGAAATTAAGGATGCTTAGGCTATAAGACAACTTCAACAGCTGAGCTGTTAAGACTAATGTGGGCAGCAGGAGTGTCAAAAGTATCTATCACTTACTACAGTGTATGAAATACAAAATAAAGAATACATGTCAGGTATGACAGGTAACATTAAATAGTGTTTTCCTAACAGACTAGATATAAGGCTTTAAGTCATTTTGCTTATGGTTAATTCGTTGGACCTTACTATCATAACTACACACTTTTGATAACCTAGTAGTATTTTTAATTATACAGTTGGATCAAGTTTGCCATTGTTAATAGAAGCAGGATGATTTCCAGTTATTTAGTACTAAGTGCTAAAATTACTAATGATTACATCATGTTCATTTCTTGAGCCACTATGCTTCAAGAATATGTTAAATATAATATATCCTATCTGTCAGCTAGCAATGGGGTAAATTGTGCAACAGGCAGATTTTGGCTTTGGCATCCTTGTATATTTTTATGCAATCTGGAGCATTTATGTTTACATTACTTCCACACTTTTCAGTGCTCTCATACCGCTTTTGCCTTCACTAATTGCCCAGTAGTAGTGCCCCCATTGATGAGTACAGATGCCTGGCATGATCCATGCTTCAAAACTGCATACCCACTCTTTTAATATCTGCCATTTGAAGCTCTTATTCTTCAGTTTATGAGAACTAAACTAGGTTCTTGTCTGTAACCCATACAATTATTATGATCACGACAGGATAAAT
Source organism: Pan paniscus (assembly GCF_029289425.2). Lineage (NCBI taxonomy): Eukaryota > Metazoa > Chordata > Mammalia > Primates > Hominidae > Pan > Pan paniscus. The sequence continues at coordinate 99,103,265 of NC_073272.2, read as the reverse complement.
TATTGTCCTTTATAATTCTACAAGTAAAGAAAAATTTCTAACCCAAAATTAGATTTAGGAAAGTAAAAAGCATAGTGGAAGAATCTGTAATCCAAACATGTTTAAAAGTAGGCTGCTGAAAACTTAAGAATCAATATTTCATAATAGAGGAACTATAAGATCCTGTAAAGATCAGGCCACAAAAACAAGAGGAGCAAAATTCAAGAGACTTGAAGTATCATCAAAAGATAAGTAGAGAAAACAAAAAAGAAACCAAAATTAATGTTAATCCAATTCAGAGGTGAAATATACTAAAGTGCTTAATTTACATATTAATTTATGTTATTTTATCAAATATATAATGATTACCTAGTATATAAAAGTTTTGTGCTAGATACCACAGATAAAATTGTGAGTGAAACCAAACACGGTTCCTGTCCTTACAAAATTTAATGTTTGTGGGGAAGAAAGACATTAATCAAATAACCATACATACTTCTGATATCGAGATGCATGGGTTAAGAGAGAACAAAAGAAAATAATTTTACTTCTTCATAACATTGAAAAAAGTATTTTCTGAGGAAGTAATGTTTTACCTGAGATTGTAAAGGTGAGTAAAGGCAAAGATGAAATCACATGGATGTTAAAGGAGACAATGTGTTAAAAAATGATGGCAGAACACATGGCTGGTTCAAAAATTGGCAAGTAGGCTAGTGCATTAGTCCATTCTCATACGGCTATAAAAAACTATCTGAGAGTGGGTAATTTATAAAGAAAAGAGGTTTACTTGACCCACAGTTCTGCATGCTTAACAAAAAGCATGACTGGGAGGCCTCAGGAAACTTACAATCATGACTGAAGACTGCACAGAGCAGTGGGGCCCTGGCCTGGCCATGAAACCATTTTTCTCTTGTAGGCTTCTGGGCCTGTGATGTGAGGCACTGTCACGAAGATCTCTGTAATGCCCTGGAAACATCTTCCCCATTGTCTTGGCTATTAACATTCGGCTCCTCATTACTTATGAAATTTTTTGCAGCTGGCTTGAATTTATCCCCAGAAAATTGTTTTTTCTTTTCTACCACATGGTCAGGCTGCAAATTTTCCAAACTTTTATGCTCTGTTTCCCTTTTAAACATAAGTTCCTATTTTAGACCATCTCTTTGTGAATGCATATGACTGTATGCTATTAGCGGCAGCCAGGTCATATTTTGAATGCCTTGCTGCTTAGAAATTTCTTTCACCAGATACCCTAAATCATCCCTCTCAAGTTCAAAGTTCCACAGATCCCTAGAGCCAGAGCAAAATGCCAGCAGTGTCTTTGCTAAAGCATAGCAAGAGTGACTTTTAGTCCAGTTCCTAATAAGTTTCTCATCTCCATCTGAGAGCACCTCAGCCTGTACTTCATTGTCCATACCACTATCAGCATTTTGGTCAAAACTATTTCACAAGTCTCTAGGAAGTTCCAAACTTTGTCTCATCTTCCTGTCTTTTTCTGAGCCCTCCAAACTGTTCCAACCACTGCCCATTACCTAGTTCCAAAGTCACTTCCACATTTTCAGGTATCTTTACAGAAATGTCCCATTCCTGGGACCAGTTTTCTGTATTATTCAATTCTCATGTTGCTATAAAGAACTACCTGAGAATGCGTAATTTATAAATAAAATAGGTTTAATTGACTAACTTCCATAGGCTTAACAGGAAGCATGACTGAGAGGCCTCAGGAAACTTACAGTCATGGCAGAAGGTGAAGGGGAAGCACGCACATCTTCACAATGATGGAGCAAGAGAGAAAGAGAGCAAAGGGGGGAGTGCTACATACTTTTAAGCAACCAGATCTCATGAGCACTCACTCACTATCGTAAGAATAATGAGGGGGAATTTTGCCCCCATGATTCAAACACCTCCCACCAGGCCCCTCCTCTGATGTGTGGGGATTACAATTCAAGATGAGATTTGGTTAGGGACACAGAGCCAAACCATATCAGCTAATATGGCTGCAATAAAGACAGCAAAAGGAACAGTATAGAAATGAAGTACAATGAGAATTATACCACACAGGACTTTGCATATTGTTAAGAACTTCTGATTTTTTTAAGAGCAATAATGAGAAGTCACTGAAAGAATTCAAATGGGTAGATGGTATGACCCAAATTGTAGTATGCAAGGGAAAACATAAAACAGAACTCACAGAGTGGCAGAGGAAGTAAAAGGTAGTGATAAATACAAGAGACATATTGGCAATAGCAAGAAATTAGACAAGTGGCTGAAGAAGGGTGAAGTTACTACATTGATTCTTAGGATTCTTTGTAGCATAAATGGATAGATGTCTTCTTTCAGCTGGGCATCTGCAAGTATGCTGGTACTCCTCTGCTCTCACAGCCTGATGAGAAATGAGACTTCTACTAATTTTTGTCCCTTATAGATTTACTAATGTAAAGTCTGTTTATGCAGGTCTGTTGGAAAAGTAACCATCACGACTGACAACAGAAACTTACACTGAATAATGTAGTCCTCCATTTTATAGATATAAAAGTAAAAAAAAACTGCTAAACTTTTGATGAAAACCAACAGCACTGAATGGAAGAACCAATATTTCAAGTAGAAAAAATACTTTTGTCTTTGCTATTGTGAATAATGCCGCAATAAACATACGTGTGCATGTGTCTTTATAGCAGCATGATTTATAGTCATTTGGGTATATACCCAGTAATGGGATGGCTGGGTCAAATGGTATTTCTAGTTCTAGATCCCTGAGGAATCGCCACACTGACTTCCACAATGGTTGAACTAGTTTACAGTCCCACCAACAGTGTAAAAGTGTTCCTATTTCTCCACATCCTCTCCAGCACCTGTTGTTTCCTGACTTTTTAATGATTGCCATTCTAACTGGTGTGAGATGATATCTCATAGTGGTTTTGATTTGCATTTCTCTGATGGCCAGTGATGATGAGCATTTTTTCATGTGTTTTTTGGCTGCATAAATGTCTTCTTTTGAGAAGTGCCAACCCAAATGTCCAACAATGATAGACTGGATTAAGAAAATGTGGCACATATACACCATGGAATACTATGCAGCCATAAAAAATGATGAGTTCATATCCTTTGTAGGGACATGGATGAAATTGGAAACCATCATTCTCAGTAAACTATCGCAAGAACAAAAAACCAAACACCGCATATTCTCACTCATAGGTGGGAATTGAACAATGAGATCACATGGACACAGGAAGGGGAATATCATACTCTGGGGACTGTGGTGGGGAGGGGGGAGGGGGGAGGGATAGCATTGGGAGATATACCTAATGCTAGATGACGAGTTAGTGGGTGCAGCGCACCAGCATGGCACATGTATACATATGTAACTAACCTGCACAATGTGCACATGTACCCTAAAACTTAAAGTATAATAAAAAAAAAAAAAGAAAAAATACTTTTGAAAAAATGAAGAGGAAAACATCAAGGAACATAAGCTAATTTTTATAAGGACAAATAATGTATTTCCTCAATTCCAAAAAATGTTCATTCTAAGATATATTTTTAAATCAGTTTTTTAAGGAAAAATATTTACAAATTTGTTTAAAGGTACATATCAGTTAGCTTGGGCTAAAATAACACATAAACTGGGTACCTTAAACAACAAAAATTTATTTTCTTACAGTTCTGGAGGCCTTTTATAGGCCCTATCTCCAAATACAGTCTCATTGAGGGCTGGGCTTCAAAATATAAGTTTTGGTGTAAACAATTCAGTTCATAGCAAAGTGCATATTAATTTTAGAAATACTGAAAAGACAAGTAAATGTGTCTATTGAAATCTAGGATACTCAAGAGGATAGTGTATTCATAAAAAATGACAGGATACTATGAAAAAGGAAGGATTAGAAAAAGTATTTGAAATAGAAATAATAAAATTTACAAAATACAGAATCTAACATGGTCTAAATTATACATATATATATGGCACTTAAAATAAAGTTAAGATACTCTATAAATATCATACAATATTTAAAAAGTGAAAATATAACAAAATATAAAATATGAGGTATATGGCATAGGAGAATCAGCTCTAAAATAATCTAATAGGAGTTTCAGAAGAAAGAAAGAAAGAAAAGTATGTTGAACCAACATTGCATCCTAAGTATGAAGCCTACTTGATCATGGTGAATTAACTCTTTGATGTGCTGCTGGATTCAGTTTGCTAATATTTTGTTGATGATTTCTGCATGTATGTTCATCAGGGATATTGGCCGGTAGTTTTCTTTTTGTGTTGTGTCCTTGACATGTTTTGATATTAAGGTCATGACTTCATAGAATGAGTTAGGTAGGAGTCCCTCCTCCTTGATTTTTGGGAATAGTTTCAGTATGATTGGTACTTGTTCTTCTCTGTATGTCTGGTAGAACTCAACTGTGAATTCAACTGGTCCAGGCCATCATTTGGTTGGTAGACTTTTTTGTGACTCATTCAATTTCAGAAGTTGACAGGGCCTATTCAGGGTTTCAATTTTTTCCTCATTCAATCTTGAGAGATTGTCTGTTTCCAGGAATTTATCCATTTCTTCTAGATTTTCTAGTTTGTGTGCATAGAGGTGTTCGTAATATTCTCTGAAAATCTTTTGCATTTCTGTGGGATTGGCTGTAATGTCACCTTTATCATATGTGCTTTTTAGTTGGATCTTCTCTCTTCTTTTCTTTGTTAATTTAGCTGGTAGCCTATCAATGTCGTTCATCCTTTCAAAGAACAGACTTTTAGTTTCACTGATCCTTTGTGTGGATTTATGGGTCTCAATTCAGTTCTGCTCTGCTTATAGTTATGTCTTTTCTTCCACTAGCTTTCGTTTTAGTTTGTACTTGTTTTTCTAGTTCCTCTAGGTATAATGTTAGATTGTTGGTTTGAGATATTTCTAACTTTTTGAGGTAGGCATTTAGAGCTATAAACTTTCTGCTTAACACTGCTTTTGCTTCATCCCAGAGATTTTTGTATGTTGTGTTCTTTCATTTATTTCAATGATTTTTTAAAATTCTTTATTTTTTTTTTGTTTACCTGAAGTCATTTAGGAATAAGTTGTTTAATTTCCATGTAATTTTGTCATTTTGAGGGATTTTGTTGGTATTGATTTATATTTTTATTCCATGATGGTCTGAGAGTATGGCTGGTACAATTTCATTGTTTTTGCATTTATTAAAATTTGCTTTATGGCCAAGCATATGGTTGATCTTAGCACATGTTCCATGTGCAGATGAGAAGAACGTACATTCTGTGGCTGATGGGTGGAGTATTCAGTACATGTCTATTAGGTCCAATTGGTCAAGTGTCAAATTTAAGTTCAAAATTTATTTGATAGCTTTCTGCCTCAATAATCTAACACTGTGGACCATTACCATCCCCTACTATTACTGTGTGGCTGTTTAAGTTTTTTCATAGGTCTAGAAGTACTCATTTTATGAATGCGGGTACTCCAATGTTGGGTGTGTATATATTTAGGTTAAATCTTTTTGTTGAATTGAAACTTTATCATTATGTAGTGTTCTTCTTTATTTATTTTTTACTCTTGTTTGTTTAAAATCCTTTTCATGTGATGTAATAGCAATGCCTGGTCTCTTTTGTGCTCCATTTGCATGATAGATCTTTCCCCTACCCTTTATTTTAAGCATATGGGTGTTATACGTGAGATGGCTCTCTTGAAGACAACAGATAGATGGGTCTTATAGTTTTTATTCAACTTGCCAATTTGTGCTTTTTACATGGAGCATTTAGACTGTTTACATTTAAGGTTGATAGTCATATGTGAGGTTTTGATCTTATCGTGAAATTTTTAGCCAGTTGCTTTATAGTTTTATTGTATGGTTGCTTTATAGGGTCTGTGGACTGTGTATTTAAGTATGTTTTTGTGGTAGCAGGTAGCGTAATTTGGCAGGATATGAAGTTCTGGGTTGGAATTCTTTTCTTTAACAATGCTCAAAGTAGGCCCGTAATCTCTCGTGGCTTGTAAGGTTTCTTCTGAGAAGTCTGCTGTTAGCCTGATGGGGTTCGCTTTGTATGTGATTTGACCTTTTCCTCTAGTTGCCTTAAATACTGTTTTTGTTGTTGTTAGCTTTGACCTTAGACAGTCTGGTTATTATATTTCTTGGTGATGTTTGTTTTGTGTAGCATCTCACAGGTGTTCTCTGGATTTCTTGTATCTGGATCTCCATTTCTCTAGTAAGATTCGAAAAATTTTCTTGGCATATTCTCTTAAATATGTTTTCCAACTTGTTTATTTTTCTCATCTCTCAATAATGCCAATAATGTGTAGGTTTGATGTCTTTACTTAATCCCATAATTCTTGATGACCTTCTTTTTTAAAATTCTTTTTGCTTCATTTTGGTCTAGCTGAGTTAGTTCAAAAGACTTGTCTTTAAACTCTCAAATGCTTTTTTCTTCTTGGTCTAGTATATTAACAAAGATTTTAATTGTATTTTGCAAACCATTAAGTATTTTCTTATTCCAGGAGTTCTGACCAATTTCTTTCTTTCTTTCTTTCTTTCTTTTTTTTGAGATGAAGTCTCACTCTGTCACTCAGGCTGGGGTACAGTGGCGCAATCTTGACTCACTGCAACCTCTGCCTCCAGGGGTTAAAATGACTGTCCCACCTAAGCCTCCTGAGTAATTAATTTCATGCAAATAGGATTTTTTTCTTTCTTTCCCCACTATATTATTATTATTATTATAATGTCATAACCTTTGCCCCATCCGTAAGAGTTGTGGCTGTAGGAAATGTTGAGTAGGCTCTTTTTCTTTTGCTACTATAGCCTTATGCACTTGGATGGTTTAATATTGGGCTTTATGATTCTACCACAAAGCTAGCTGCAGCCAATGTGGATGGGTTTATACATGATCCTTGTTTACTGGAAGAGGGTCTTGTCTGCCACAAGCAATGGGCTTATCTATAGAATGCACAGTGGTATAAGCTCTCTGCTCAGCTCCATAGGGGGAAACCAAGATGGGTAGAGTCAAAGCAGTCAGTCTTGCCTACAGGTCATCCAGTGGCAGGCACAAGCATCACTGCCAAGGCAGGGGCCTAGTGGGTGGCCCCCTAGTGCCCAGAGGTGTGACTAGTTATGGAGCTGTGGAACCTCTTTCGTTTCAAGTTTTCTGCATGGTGAGGGCAGGGGGATACCTAAACTCTTAATCCAGGACAATGGGCTCCAGATGCCTGGGGATCTGCCTGAGTATACAGCAGAAAGTGTCTTACTGCATCACTACCTCTGCACAGGAGGTTCGGGTGTTTCAGGCTGTTTATCCACACAAGAGGGTGCTCAGACTGCCTAGAGAGCTTCCTGGGCATGAAGTGGAGACAGCCCCGTTGAAATGACATCTACACATAGCAGGGATAGGAAACTTAGGCTACTGGTCTAGCTGAACAGGTTCTCTGAATGCCTAGATATCTGCCTGGCATGGGGACGCCCCCCGACCCCCCCCCCCCCTTGCACCACTATCTATGCACAGGAAGGGTGGGGCAGCTCAGGCTCCTGATCCAGGAGAGTGGGCGCTCCAAATGCCTGGAAATCTGCCTTAGCATAGAGTTGAGAGGACCCCACTGCATCTGATCTATACACAGGACAGGAGGGAGGGCTCAGGCTGTCAATCGAGGAGAGTGGACATTCTGAATGCCTGGATATCTGCCTGGGCATGGAGCAGAGGGTCGCCCTGGTTTATGATCTTTGCACAGGGAGGCTAGGGCAACTCAGACTGCTGATTTATGCAAGTGGGTGCTCCGAATATCTGGATATCTGCCAGGGTGTGGAACAGAAAGGGCTCCTCTGCACCATAATCTCTGGGGAGGGAGCAGGCTATGATGCCCTGCAATGTCAGACACAGACCCATTGCAGGTCACCAAGCTGGCCCTGACTGTAAGTCTTGTTGCCCAGGAGAAGCTGTGGCTGCAGCAGCTCTTCTCCTGCCCCAGACCTGCAACAGGGGAGAGCATAATTCCAATGCCTATAGCTGGGTGTTTTCCATACTTACCCCTTCAATTCTGGCTGTGAAGGCTCCTGCCCCACTCCAGAGCAGGTGCTCCTATCTCTGACCCAAGACTAAAATGCCTGCATCGCCGCCACTGCCAAGTCACCAAAGAATAACTAACTCTGCATGCACCCAGATTAAAAAGGACATCCTGCTCTCCCTCCCCAACCCGGGAAAATGCCTGCAGCTTCCCCTGGCGTCTTTTCCTCTCAGCATCTCCAAACCTTTCCCTAGGTTATCTCCAAGTTTTGGGAGTAACAGAGTTCTCTCCTTTGGCTTGGATTGCTTGGATCTTCATTTATAAGGTGAGTCACAGAGGGAGACTGCCTGCCTCCCATTCTGAGGCTTCATTCGGTTTTATCAGCCAAATGCCATCATAAGGGACACTTGCCCACTCTTTCCTCCTTGGGATCTGGGATGTCCTTCACTATTCTGGTGGATTCCTGTTTTCCATCTTGAATTAAATCTCACAGAGTTTATCTTTAATAATTTTACTATATCCAAGCGGCAGAGGCACACTGAAAGCCCCTAATCCGCCATCTTGGAAGAAAACCTATGCACATTGTTTCTTTAAAATCTTCTTGGAAAAGGTCACACCTAAAAGGTATGAAGAATTAAAATAAAGACAAGCACATCTAAAACATACTCAGAAAAAGGAAATAGACACTATATTTCTATTAGTTCAGGTAAAATCCAAAGAAGAAAAACATTAAATTAAATGAAAAATATTTTAGATTTTTAGAAGTTCTGATCAACCAAGAAGACATAGCATGCCCAATTACTTATGTATCAAATAACAAAGCATCAACATATTATTAAGAAAATGTAAAGAAATATGTTCAATAACCTTGGGAGTTCAGAAGCATTTCCAGGGAAAATATACAGAGTGGAAGGAGCAAGAAAAGATGATAGATTTTATTATACGAAAATTTCTTTATTGCAAAAGACAATATTAAAAATGTGTAAAATTATCAAGTAAGAATCCAGTAAAGTCTCGTAGGGATTTTGGCATTAAAAGTCTCCATAATACATTTAATGAACTTTAAATAAAAACATTTATAAAATATTACACTCCTGGCGGCAGTAGGCATACTCATGCCCAGATCTTGGTTTCTAAATGCCACTTTCTAAAAAGAGGAACCAAAATCCTTCCACAAATGGCAGGTAATTTATTTATGAGAATCTTATGCCATTCAAAAACAGGAAAGTCTTCAAAAACTGAAACTATGAGATATGTCAAAGAGACATAGGAAGCAACCTGAAAGAGTTCTCAATGGTCAAATCTGGAATAATTTTAGCAACAAAATAAATTAGTATTGGAATACAGCCCAAAGCACAAAATAAATATACAGAGCTCCATACTGATATAAATTAATGAATAAAACATGAGAAAGAGTCATCTTTCTTACAGAATAATTTCAAATAATGTGTGCAGATACCTTCTTAAGAAGGTAGAGCCTAAACTCTCTCCCATACTACCATTCCTGCTAGAGGGTGGACAGAAATTAGTGACCTGCTTCCAAAGAATAGATTACAGAAAATGCAAAAATAGTAACTTTCCCATGGAGAAATATGACTTAGCCAAATGCTCAAGATTAATATCACCAGTGAAAATTTATGATATCTGGCTACCACTAAATAAGCTAGGATGAGAAGGACACTTCACCTGTGTGGTATTCTTCCCCAAAACCCATAACCCCATAAAACTAACCTAAATCATGGAGAATTCAACAAAACATTAATGTTCTTCAAAACTATGAAGGACATGAAAACCAAGGAAAGGTGTAAGAAAACTGTCAGAGATCAAAAATTAAGAAGATACGATGACCAAGTAAAATGTGGTGAACTGGATGGTATATGGGAACAGAAAAAGGCATCAGGTAGAAACAAAATAAACTGAATAAAGTACGCGCTTTGAATAATTGTAATGTACCAATGTTAACTTCTTAGTTTTGATAAATCATGGGTTTGTAAAATGTTAAGAAATGGGAAACTGGGTGAAGGTACAGAAAGTGTCGGTTTTATAATTGCAACATTACTGTACATGTAAAAATTTCCAGATTAAAATGTTTATTTCAGAAATACCATGTTGCCTAACTCTGTCTCTTTTCTCCCTCCTTCCTCACATTCCCCTTTGTCTCACATGCACACAACTTCTGCAGAATAATTTGCCAGTGTGTAATCCCTGACAAAATAAAGATATTCATAAATTTTATGAAAATATCAAACCAGCTGTTTGATTGTTTAGTCAAAACACAATTGACTGCCTGAGTCCAGTTTTTAAACTTTTCAACTCGCTCCTTAGGTGCAATACAGCACCTGTAAAAGTCTTTCTGAATTTACCTCAGAGAATTTATATATCCAAGTTGCGATCAAATATTCTACAATTTTCTTTAAATCATGAGAGTTTGCAATGTTACTATTGCAGTAAAACTTAAGATGTAAGGCTTACAAAACTAATGTAATGTTAATTGCTAAATTGGATGGTATCCCATAACTTAACTGTTAGACAGGTATTACTAACTATATTCACCATGCTATACATCATATTTCTAGAATGTATTTATCCTACATAATTGAAACTTTGTATCCTTTGATCAACATCTCTCCACTTTCCCCACCCAGTCCCATTCCTGGTAAACACCGTTCTACTCTCTGCTTATATAAATTCAACTTTTTTAGATTCCATGTATAAGTGGACCACGTAGGATATTTTTTTCATATTTGGCTTATTTCAATTAGCATTATGCTCTTCAGATTCATCCCTGTTGCTGCAAATGGCAGCGTTTTCTTCTATTTTAAGGTTAAATAATATCTAATTATTTCATATGTTGATTAATACTTAGGTTGTTTTTATAACTTGGATATTATCAATGACGTTGCAATAAACATGAAAGTTCATATGTCTCTTTGAGATACTTATTTTATTTCCCATATATATAATGAGGGACTGCTGGATCACATTAAACTATCTGAAAAGGAAATCAAGAAAACAATCTCATTTACAATAGCATCAAAAAGATTAGAATAATTAGAAATAACCAAGGAAGTAAAAATCTGCACACTGAAAACTATAAAATATTGATAAAAGAAATTGTAGAAAACAATAGAAAGCTATCCCATGTTCATACACTGGAAGAATTAATATCTTTAAAATATCCATAGTATTTGAAGTGATTTACAGATTCAATAAAATTTCTATCAAAATTCCAATGGAATTTTTCATGGTAAGAGAATAAAACAATCAAAAATTCATGTGCAGCCCTAGAAGATTCAGAATAGCCAAAACAATCTTGAGAAAGAAGAACAAATTTGGAAACATCACATTTCCTGATTTCAGTTTATACTACAAAGCTATAGTAATCAAAATAGTATGGTACTGTTATAAAAAACAGACACATAGACTAATAGAATAAAAGGCCCAGAAAAAAACCTATACATATATTGTCAACTAATTTTCAACAAGGGTGCCAAGAAAATACAAGAGTCTCTTCAATAAACGATGTTTCAAAAACTGAATACCCACATAAAAAAGAATAAAATTTGACCCTTATATCACATGCAAAAATCAATTAAAATGGATTAAAAATTAAATGTAAATTCAGAAACCATTAATCTGCTAGATTGAAGCTCAGGAAAAGTGCTACTTGACACTGCTCTTTAGAATGGTTTTTTTTGAACACTGCTCTTTAGAATGGTTTTTTTTTTTAATGGTTTTTTTTTAATTAAAACACAGTCAGTAAAAGCAAAAATAAACAAGTGGAACTACATCAAACTTAGTAACCTATGCACAGCAAAGGAAACAATCAACAAAATGAAAAGGCGAGCTACTGATTGGGAGAAAATATTTGTAAACCATATATCTGATAAGGAACTCATACAATTCAATAGTAAATATACATAAATAAGTAAATAAGTACATAAAAATAACCCAATTCAAACATGAACAAAGGTCCCAAAGACATAATTTTTTCATAGAATACATACAAAGGGTTAACAGATATATGAAAAAATTCTTAGCGTCATAATCATTAGGAAAATGCAAATCAAAAACACATGATATATCACCTCACAGATTAGGATAAAAAGGATTAAAGACAACAAGTGTTGGCAAGGATGTGGGGAAAATGGAAGCCTTGTACACAGTTGGCAGGAATGTAAATTGGTACATCCATTATGTAAAACAGTATGGAGGTTCCTCATAAACTTAAAAATATATCTATCCTATGACTTTTCCTTTTTCGAGCAAAACTGTTACAACTTGGTACTAAAGGAATCAATTATGTAGTTAAGAAGTACAATTTGACTTTTATTAGATTGGCCTCCCTGTTAACAATGGCATTGACCATTTCTCTAAGACTATTAGTCAGTTCTTTAATTAATGATAATTGTGTTGGTGCTTTGGGGGACATTTGACACAGTCCACTAGAAGTAGAAGACAGATCACTGATTCATTCACTTAGCTCCTTAGCAGTCTCAGAATGGTAATGACCCACAGCCCCTACTACCTTGGCTGAGATTTGATTTAGTGACCTTGAAAAACCAAAAGACCATATTTTCATTTATTAATTCGTACTCAGCTTTTTCAGTGACTTGTGTCACGCCTAATTCAAGTATGCTGAGAATCTCTTCACACAGTTAACCCAGAAGGAATGTGGCTGTAGGTTTTGTACATTTTCAAAATAAAGGATCAGATATTAAATCTTTAGTCACTTCCCTTTATAAAACAGAAATGAAATTCTGCCTTATTTTATTAAATCATGTTGAATCATATTACTTTATGTAAATTGAGTCATATCATTCCTTTGTATACGAAAGCAGTATGCCAAACTTTAGAGTATATGACCGTTTTGTTAGACAAAGGCAACATTTTCTTTCCATTTTTCTGTAATATGCATCCTTATGGAAGGAGGAGTCACAATTATTTCTGCTTTGGTTTTTTTATAACGACATTATCAGTTTCTAACAATAAAGTCAAAAATTTTATAAAAATCTTTGCTTCATCAAATCAATCATAACAGTGGGTTTAAGTATCCATAGCTACAACTTCACAGAATGTGATCCTTGTTTTGAATTCCAGTGACATGCAGAGGAACTCCAGTCTTCATTACTGGCAACTAAAGTCTTTTCAGAAAAAGACTTGGTTTGGTATCCATAACTTCTGACATCCACCCCCAAATAACTCATATTTAGAAAACACAAAATGGTGAGAGTAACCTTGAAATACATTCAGAAATTTATTGAAATGCTTCTCTGAACAAAGAGCTCAACCAATCTCTTCACCCCATCAAGTTGTGTAACTTCATCCATATTCATCATCTATATAGCATCTGAATCACACACAATTCTAATACCCACCCCCAGCTGCTGTTGCAGATCAGAACATTTTTTCAATTGTGATAATTTTTACTGATTTTTCTGCTTGGATCCTGACATGCTGGTTTCTAAATAGAGAATGAGGGTTTTATGTTTATGTGTGGAGGAAGGACTAGGAAAGATTTTGACTACATATTTTTTAACTCTCCACCACAAAAGGTATTTTATATCTGTCTCAACTCTAAATCTGCTTTTGAAAAAGCATGGCAAAGCTGATTGAATATGGAGCCAGCCAAGAATGCAGTCAAAGGCCTATGTCTCCACTGAATAATTCTTCAGTCCGTCTAAAGTATAAAGCAATAGGAAATTGTAGGCTAATCTGTGTATGGGCTTGAAACAACAACAGAGGCAAGAAATAACTCCAATAACAAAACACTGACTTGTTCCAAAATGCTTTGTACTTTATAGCTCAGTAATACTATCCTTTAATTCATTATTTGCAGGTCTTGTAGCTGGTTTTCTGTGTTCTGTTAAATGTTGGTAGAATTTTGTCTGAATTGAGAAAGATCAAATTTTGATGGAAAAAAGAAAACTCATATTTGTATTCCACCAATTGCCACTATCTGTATAAAATATGTACACACACACACACACACACACACACACACACACACAGGCTTCTTAATCACTTGTTAGCCCTTTGATGAATATTCAAGATTGCTAACATTACCTGCTTTCTAGCTCAAAATATTATTCAGTATTAAAAGGCTGAGCTCCACTGAAAAAAATTTGGTGTGATTTTTAAGATAATAAAAGGTCTTTTCTCTCTACATCTACTCTGCTCCTCCTACTCCTACTTCCACCACCATTAACTTTGTCATATACTTTCCACAATATTTAAATTTCAAAAATTAGAGTTAAATTTGAAGGAGTAAAATTACTAAACTATGTTGGATCATTGTCTCTAGATGATCACAGTTAAGATAACAGGTATTATTAGAAATGGAGCAGCAGAGGTCAAATTCCTGGAGAAAGGGGAAAAAAGTTTGGGACATGAGGCTTTATCGAGGTGGTATATATGAAGTATGATCATTAGGGCATACATAGTAAGTAGTGACAATGACAGTTCTGAGCATTCTAGAAGCACCTAGCAACTTCATTGTAAGTAGCACTTTATAGGGGAAAATATTTGTTATTGAAGTGCACAGACCATGAAAGTACTACGTGGAGTGCAAGGAACAAAAATAAATAAAAGATAATTTCTCTCTCTCTATCTCTCTCTCTCTCTCTCTCTCTATATATATATATCAAAGTATTCACTTACTTTTCAAAATACCCCAAAGTAATAATCCCATGGCATATTATTTTTACTTTTTGTTTGTTCTTATCAAGAGTATAATCCAGGCTAGACATTTATATTCTATAGAGAGAGAGAGCTATATATATAGTGAAAAATTATAAAAGATTTGATTGACATCTTCAAAGTTGCAAAGGGTGGTAATAAAATATTATTATATGTACATATATATTTCTCTTGATTATAGTAGTACTTTACTTCTATTACTTGTGTTCTTCTTTCACTAGCCTATGAGGTAGGCATGGATGGTCTAATTACTTCTTTTTCCTTTTCCTTTTCTGGTTATTTTTTAGAAGATGGAGTGAAGACACTGGTTGAGTTCTTTAGCTCTTTGTTCAGAAGAAACATTTTAATTAATCATTGTGTTTCAAAGTATTTCAATAACATGTAAATCAGCAGCCTCTGTGGTTGGTTCTTTTCTGTTGTCACTCTTCCT
Source organism: Pan paniscus (assembly GCF_029289425.2). NCBI lineage: Eukaryota > Metazoa > Chordata > Mammalia > Primates > Hominidae > Pan > Pan paniscus. The sequence continues at coordinate 99,088,178 of NC_073272.2, read as the reverse complement.
ACTAGCTTCTTTGATTTGGCATCCTTCCTACTTCTCTTGATGCCCTCTGCCTCACTCTCATCCTCACTGAAACTCAACTTGGCCTTCATTGTCCTGAAAAAATGAGGCCACAGCTGAAATGTGAAAAAAATATGCATATTACTAACGTTGAGCATCCAAGGCCACAGATCCCAGCATAAACCTTAGATGTGGAAAAATGCTTGGCTAGCAATTTTTCCTGTCACAGGAAGAGGACAAATGAATTCCTTGCACTAAAAAAGAGCAATAAGAACTTGGAGAATAACAAAGAAACGATGTAAAACCGTCTAAGTTCTAAGAAAGTAAGGAAAATAACCCCCTTTAACTTTATATTTCTCCAGGAGAAAAAAAAAATTGAACCTCTTTCTCTGGTGAAACCTGCAAGCTTCATGGAAAATTATCCTTTCACACCACGTTATAAGAACTGATAGTATGATGTCTAACAATTAGAGTACAAGAAAGAGACTCTCAGATTTCCTAAAGCTCTGGAGTGGCTAGAAAGAATACAAACATTTTCCCATGGTCCACAGAAATTTGGTGTGAAAATTAGCCAAAGAGTCAAGAAAGCCTGCTAACAGGGGCTCTTGCTATGAACGGTATGAGAATATTCATATACTCTTGAATGGTATGAGAGAAGGCTACAGCAGAATTCAAGAGTGAATAATCCAGCAGGGAGTCAGATAAGGGTACTACTATATACTATTATATCAAAATAATGTCATCAAGCATGGGAATGTAGCCTAGTATTAGAATTATTTGCATTTCTGAATACCAAGACAAATCAAGATCAAGAGTGAGATGCCCCATCATAATGATGGCAATGTGGCATTTGTGTAAGCACTCTTGTAAGCTTAAAATATATCACAGGAAGAAGAGACAGGAACGAGGAATATCACGAATTTGATCACATTTCAATTAAAATATCTGAGAAAAATTATGAAAGAGACTGAATTTGTCTGGAAGTAACTTGATTATTTTTTCTGCTTCAGACAAAATAGAAGCTCCAATGGAAATTAATTTTTATCTAAAAAATACGTTGCATATTTATACACCTAAGTTCATGGTATCATGAAATGTGAACATGGTATTAGTATATCAGCTTTCTATTTAAGATTTTCTTTTTTCAAAGAATAACATTAAGTAAAAGAAAAGAAAACAGATAAGGATTTGAAATTCCTGCAATATTGGCAGTCTGTTGCCTGAGAGATTGGTGAGTAAAACACATTAGAGAGAAAGTGAGCACATCAACTCCTTAGTCTGTATATGTTTTGCTCAACATTACACATACAGTAGAAGATTATTAAACTTTCAGACTGGAAAAAACTTTCAGACATTTAATATTAAAATGAGGTTGGCCTTGATAGTAACGTAGACTCACAGCTTTATGTAACATTAGAGTTGAAGGATCGTCTTCTATATTTTATTCATGTGAAAACTGAGATCCAGAGCAAGAAAATTAATTGGCCTCCTTAACCCTGTCATTGATGGTGAAAGAATTTAGCTGAGTTATAGGAAATGTCTAGCCTGGATTATACTCTTGATAAGAACAAACAAAAAGTAAAAATAATATGCCATGGGATTATTACTTTAGGGTATTTTGAGGAGTAAGTGAATACTTTGATAGAAATTATTTTCAAAAGGGTTAATTGATATATAAATGTGAAGTATCTTTATTAATGCTGTTAATGAAATCATGACTACACAACACAGTGCCTAGGCTAGAATCTCCCATATGGAGAAAATAATCTTTTTGTCTGAGTTAATGGAACAAGGTGAAAATGAAATTATTTCTTTGACATATGGGAGATGACTATTCTGAACACTGCAGCATGGTTTTGACTACCCATTTCATTAGCTTAGCTTGTGTGAAATCCACAAACATTATTAGTGGTCATAAAATTACGAGGCCCTTTTCAGAACTGACTACAGAATTGGCCTCTGTGACCTTCATCAGTCCTACAGCCTGCTTTACATTGACGATAGCAACTGTAATATTTTTATTATATCCAAATATGTCAGCCATTAATTTCAAATGACACTTTGCTTTTCATGTTACTTACTTCACAGAACTAAAAGGAAAGCCTGACAATATTTTATTACCACCCTTTGGAACTTTGAAGATGTCAGTCAAATCTTTTATAATTTTTCACTGCCAGCAGCATTCCCATGCTGTGCCAAAAACTATATATTTTCTACGGTCAGAAACATCATTAAAGGCTACTTTTAAAATTCAATTTAGCAGTTACACATGCAACTGATTTGGGTATTTGCTTACTTTTTACTTGCTTTCCTGTGTTTTGTTTTCCAAATAAAATAATCATTTATTATCATGAACCTTGGTATATCTGAGGGGAAACACACCAAACAAATAAACCAATAAAAGCAATACACCTATAAATAACCTTTTATTTCTAACAAATGGATTTTCTCCAAGTTGTGTCCAGATGTTACTGTCACCCACTTATTTCACAGGAGCAGCTTGCTAAGAGCTGTATCTGACTGACCCTGGTCCTGGCCCTGCCAAATGGGATCCTAATCCACAGCAAGTGTTAGCAGCAGTTCTCAGGCTCCATCATCACCTCTTGATTTAGATGATATTTCAAGTCTGCAGTAATCTAAAATGTGCAACTTTGGGGTTCACTTTATCTATACCTTTTTCCCCCTCTGGGGCCCTTATCTATCATGTTGTCAAAACACCTTTGTATCATGTACCTTATATTACCTGTTTTCAGACCCATCTTGAGACCTGTTTAAAGCTTCACTGCTTCTGAGATGCTGATTTACCCTGTAGCATATCCTGGGTCAGACTTACAGTAATATTTCATATGGCAGCTTTCCTCAGTTTTAAATAAGAAATTACAGTTTTTCCAAGAGCCTGCCGCCTCATTAATTCTGAATTCAGAGAAAATATTTATTTTCACTGTGCCATATTGATTGCATCAGCAACTCATGTTGATCTCAAGTGTCTCATCCTGATATTTAAGTATCTTTTTAAGAATATATTGTTGCAATAACAAAACAGGAAAGAAAAAAACCACCACCTTCTTCTCTCTGAGAACCTTAGATTCAGGAATTTTCATGGACACTGTACCAGTAGTTCATCAAGTCATTTGATGTGTATTCTAACAATTCCTTTGTGACTAGATTTACTGGATGATGGTAAGGTAGGAATACATGCTATTTCCCCCTTTACAGTGCAAAGCTTGTAGAAAAGAAAATCACACTTGTTAAATAAAAAAAGGCACATGTTGAGTGAACGGTATGTGTCCTAATTCTCAAATTTAATTTATTAGCATGTGAAATCAATGTGCTAAGTGTGCTCTTTAATGTTTCCAATAGGAATTAGATGATAAAAAAGTACAGAAAGGAAATGGTTTTGAAATCTGAATCTTGGTGAAATCCCGTCTCTACTAAAAGTAAAAATAAATAAAAATAAATTAGCCGGGCGTGGTGGCAGCCGCCTGTAGTCCCAGCTACTCGGGAGGCTGAGGCAGGAGCATGGTGTGAACCCGGGTGGCAGAGCTTGCAGTGAGCTGAGATCACGCCACTGCACTCCAGCCTGGGCAACAGAGCGAGACTCTGTCTCAAAAAAAAAAAAAAATTCTTGAATCTACCACTTATACTTGAGCAAGGGATTTGACCACTCTTTGCCTCCATTTTCCTATCTCTCTCATGAGGAAAAGAATTCTAATCTGATTTTCAGATCCCCTCATTGCTTCACGAAACTGCTCTTGCTGAAAACATCTACAAACTCCATTGTCTCAAAACCAAGGAAAAATAATCAATCCTCAACTTGCTTTACCTTCTTGAAATACTCTCTTCATTTGGCTTCCATGACTCCACACTCACCTAGATTTGGCTTGCTTCTCTGTGTATCCTTATCCGTATCATTTAGAAGTTTTAACTCCTCAGGACGTCCAGAAAAAATGCTGCATCATTTCAAATTATATTCCAGCATTTTTTGATGTATAATTATGACCGTATTGTTTATGGATAATCATTCTATTTTCTCTACATTGTGGTTATAAAAAGATCTCAATCTTTCCCTGAATGATTATCATGGTAGTATTGATTTGAATGAACCTTGGTTTTGCAATTGGAATTGGCTTATAGTTGACATTGTTGAATATATCCCAGAAGCCAGATATGATTTCCTAACTCAGGTTTCATAGCGCATAGGATATTGGCCATTGTCTAATAGTCTAGTAGATCTTTATTTTCATGTAAAACTTAAAACAAATTGGATCCACATTCTCTTCCTGTATCCTCAAGTACACACAGCTCATCCTGATACGGGTTGTTTCTTCTTGGTCAATAAATCAAACTTAGTTCACTAAATAATACGACAATGGTCAAATCTGAATTACTGATGGAAATATTTTTATATAGCGTTTCTCTATTGAATACTGATATATGATCTCAATCATTTTCAACTTTATTTCCAAAGTATATTCTTAAACATAGATCACTCCTTGAAGGATCAGAGAAGTTACATTAAGAGGAATTGGTTCAACAAAGAGGAGAATTGTCACAAGAGGATACAGACCCAGATTTTGAAGCAGCAAACTAACTGCATCCAAATGATTCTACCTTCATTTCCAAGAAGCAAAACATATTGGAGAAATTAATTATTGAGGTCAACATGTTCTAGTATCTGACATTACTATGACTTTAATCAGTTTGTAAAAATCATTGAGACTATCAATCCGGTCTTTGCTGTCATGCAGATTTGCAATGACCCAATTGAAAATCACATTTTTAAAGTCTTGTTTTTTTTTTTTAATTTAAAAATATTGTCAAGCAATTATGCAAATTCAATAACAGAATCTTTAGAAGTCTCATGGGGGAATCTGGCACAGCCTATTTTTAAGAGAGTTGTATTTTATTGTAAATGTTGGTTCAGTGTACACAGCCTAACATATGTCACCAAAATGTGTTATATCCCTAGGTAACTCTTGAGTAAGATCTGTTGTGTTTTATGAGAGTCATGACTATTTTACTTTAAATTTTATTTTAACATCTAATTCTGAAATTGAGGTATTTTATGTCCTTATATGTAATCCAAGATATTGTCTATGTAATATTTTGTATTCCAGAAGGCAAGACAACAAATCTGATTTGAGTTATATTTGGTTTCTCATATTGTATACTCATGATTTTTTCTTTAGTAAAAATATTTCCCCTTTACAATCTTCCCTGGATATTCTGGTCCATCCTTATTATCTATCTTTCTAATTATCTTCTTGGGTCCATAAGTGTTTTGGTTTTGCTTGCTTTGCTTTTGCCATTTGGTATAAAGACAATTTGACAACTGCTTAAGACTTTGGAGCCAGGTGGTATAGTTGTTAAAGGCTTTGGCATGGGGTCAGACAAAAAAAAAACAAATCCTGGTCTGCTACTTACCAGCTATGTTATCTGAAACAAATTATTTAAAATTACTGAACACCAGATACCACATCTGTAAAGCAGATATTACAATATTCATTTTATAATTATGTGGTCTCAAATGACTTAATTTTGTGTTTACTACTTAACGGGTTGCATGGCACATAACAAGCACTTGATACATAGTAGCTTTTATTATTATTAATTGTTCATATTGAAACAAATATTGAGGATGAAATCTAGAATTTACTGTCATGAAAGTTATATCTGAAGTCATTGAAATTTAATGCAGTAAATACTTATTGTGCTATACTAGGCAGTAGAGATGCAAAGAGATTACCAAGTAAATACCGCTTTCAAAGAGTCCACATGGTTAATATATTTACTAAAAATTTAAATATATTAACCACGCTTCTGCTCAGTTCTTCTCCAAAGTAACATTTATTAAAGCCCTAGACTTTAAAAAATATAATACAAATTACATTTATTCTTTTCTAAGGATTTTACTCTTTTATACACAGGTACATGCTCTTTAAATATGTAAATGATACCAAAGAATGTGACCAAAAATAAGTGTCCTATCATTAGTCTTTGCCAATTCCATTCAAGACGATTTGTTACCAATTGAGATACATCGTAATTAGATACATTTGTATCACATGTATGTATTTATTCACAAACCTGTCTTTAGCTGTACATTTCTTGTCCTGACATTTATTCAAGTATCATTTTATATCCTATAGGAATTGCTAACACTTTCCTCTCCACAGGCCAAGTATACTGAAAAGCTCTAGACTTTAAGAGGACCTGGAAAATATGGTAACATGTTCCAACTTTGGGGAAGTTTGTGAATTGAATCTTACATGTTAATTTATATATAACCCTTCAATAACTGCCAGTAAGGTTTTTCTGTTAGAAAAATTTTAAGATTCAAAAAAATCTACACACAGTGTATTAAGAAAAAAATATTAAAATAAATATGTGGATTGTTTGACAACTGAAAAGTCTGGGGGGCAGAACTGACTTCAGGAACAGCTGTATTTGGGGTTAAGTGATGTCATCAAGACTCAGTTAATCTTTGTGATTGACTCTTCTTTGGTTGGATTGGCTTTAAACTCAAGCTGTATGAAGTCAGAAGGTAGTAGCAGCTCTCTACTGTCTCTATGTTATCTCAAGTTTCTGTCCAGGCAAAAAGAATAACAGCCTTAGCCAGGCACAGTGGCTCACGCCTGTAATCCCAGCACTTTGGGAGGCCAAGGCGGGTGGAACACTTGAGGCCAGGAGTTCGAGACCAACCTGGGCAACATGGTGAAACCGTGTCTCTACTAAAAATACAAACATTAACCGGGCGTGGTGGTGGGAGCTTGTAATCTGTAATCCCAGCTGCTTGAGAGTCTGAGGCATGAGAATTGCTTGAACCTGGGAGGGGACAGAGGTTGCAGTGAGTCGAGACTGTGCCACTGCACTCCAGCCTGGGTAAGAGAGCAAGACTCTGTCTCCAACAAAAAAAAAAAAAAAAAAAAAAAAGAACAACAGCCTCTGTACCAGAGATATCATCAAAAAACTTGATTGCATATTATTGGCTACAGCAGGTCAAATACCCATTTTTAAAACAAACACCGAGAACAAAGACATGGCTTAGGTTAATCAGGATCTAAACCAAGTGGTTTTAGGTATTCTCAGTTCTACACAGACCACATGAAAGTATGAAGAAGAGGATATTCCTCAAAGAAAATATTAGGTGCTTGTTTTAATGGAAGAAGGATGTTGGGCAAAAACAATAGTTAGATATTGCATAAGATAAGATACTTTTAAACTGAAATATTTTAAAAATGTGTCTTCAAACACCTAATGGTCATACAGCTAGAAAATTTTCTTTGTTACACTACAGAAAACTGATCAACCATTTGATTTTATTTGATCAATATGATTTTGTCAGTTATCACAAGATGTCACAGATTATTGTCTTCCTTAACTTTTTTGGCATTATACACTTTGGAGCTGTGCTTCATACTCTCTGTTAAAAGAGGTTTACTTACCTATTTTCAAGTTATAAATACCTCATGAGTTTAAAGTTAGTATCCTAAAAGTGAAATAAATTTTGTCAATATTATTTATTTTCCAAGTATTACTCAGAGCTAGAAAATTTAAATGACCAAAGTGCCTTACTTGAACTTTCATATCACATACCATATATTTGATGACAGTGGTAAACTGTCAGAAAATTTTTTATAACAGAAGCATGATAAATGAATAAAGACAAAATGACAAGAGGAGACAAAGTTGAAACAATAAAAGGGTGATTACTGAGTTTTTAAAAAATGTACACTATTACCTGTAACTCAAAATCCTGAACAGGTGGTGTCACAAAATCAGTTTGTACTTTGATATCTTTCAAATCTCACTCTTTCATGAAGCTATTGATTTCATTTTGGGCAAAAAAATCATTCATTTTTAAAAAAGCTTTTGAAAATAAAGTTGAGTTTTTCAAAAGCTATGTTTCATTCTATAAATGTGCTTTCCTTTAAAAGGTATTCAACCATTTGTAACTTCTTATAAAACTGAACTATGGTCAGTGCTTTAGTAACTGTAGAAAGAAAAGACCTGGTACATATAGCAAATTCAAAATGTCCCAAATTGTGCTACACGGAAAACCCATGAAAAGTCATAATACTGATTAATAAAGGTCTAATTAACATAAAAAGTGATATATAGTTAATGGAATGTGAAAATGTGTCAAAGGCAATATCTTTATGGGTAATATAGTTTTATTTTCATTTTCTACTTTTCTTGCATTTCATGGCTCAGGTTAAGCCAGAGACAAAAAGTAATAGATGTGATATTTACAATATAGTATCCACCCCATACCTAAGAATAAGGAAATTGATATGTATAAGTTTATGAAATTTGTGCGTTGAGTTTTCATTATTAGTTTAAGAAACCTCACAAGTTCCACAACTGACTAATACCATTTTCATTTTCTTTTCTGGAAAGATGCTATCACAAGAAAGAGGATGAATTTGAGAGAGAGGATATTTAAGACAAACCTGCTTTTTTACTTGTATCCAGAAGACCCAGACCTATTCGACAACACTCACATCTATCCCTCCCTTCATCAACACTATCTAGTGCTATTTTCTGCTGTTTTCTGTTTGTACTCTCATTTTCATCTCCTTTCTCCTATTTACTTATACATTAATATTTATCTCTAGGACTTATGTCCTGTAATCTACCCAGCATTTAGCCTCTTTTATCTTATAGGTTCTTTTCTGTTCCATTTTATTTGCAATTGTATATCAAATATTTCTTTATTCATACCCAACCCTGTAGCTCCATAATTATCTTAATATCCCAAGAAATAAAATATCCAAAGGAAAAGAAATTTGGTAAGCCCAATTGAACAGTGGCTAAAAGTCCAAAATAAGGTGTTTGACAGTCAAGAAATTAAACATTTTATTTTTAAACATTTTATAAACTTCTATAATTTCAACATTTTCACAAATTAAAAATTTTAGAACCTATATCTTGAGTACCAAAATGTAGAAAAGTTCATTACCAAAGATCTAGTACTTGATACTGTGTAAATTAATATGTTTTCTAGAGAATAACTACAGAAGATAAGATCAACATATCTGTGGTCAATAGCCTGTAAAGAGCAAATGATGAAAGTGAATTATGAAGGAATTAGACATGTGGCAATATGATATACTACATGTTTTGCAAAATACATCCTTTTACCAATCAACTAAAATACTGATAAAACATATTTTAAAAGTTAAATATAGAAATATCAGGAAAATAAGGAGCATTATTAGTGGGGAAAAAATAACAAGAAAGTATGAAATGTAAAAGGTACATTGAGATCCAAAGTTGTTTTGGTATCATGTATCAAACCCTGGTTTTAATGGGTTAGAAGTAGAGGAGAAGAGACAGAGCCCAGGGCCCAAGTAGGGTGGGAAGTTGAATTGAGGGCTCCACATGGAGCAGTTGTATCTAAAGGCCACACACTTCGAGTTTGATTTAATATGAAAAAAATACATTTCCAACTGAGGAAAATAGTCTGAACCACCTGCATATCTTACACTTGGCTCTTTGTGGAAAGGGGAACAAAATCTCCTGAGGGTTCTCAAACACAAGCTAGCATTTATGTGAGTTTGATAATTGAATCTAACTATACATTTGTGGTCTGCCAAAATTAAAGCTGAGAGGCAACAGTGATATCAGAAAATGGTGGACTAGGAAGCTCCTGGCCCTTCTTCCTCCACAAACATGTTTAAAAAGGAAGACAGATTAGATAAAATAGTCTTATGCTAAACCTCTGGGAAGTTAAACATTTACAGCAAACCAGCAAATGCCCAAATAAGAAAAAGCTACATTCAAAATGGTAGAAAAGTTTATGGCATGTTTACTCACCCATACCCCACACCCCCCATAGCATGAAACAGTCTTGTTCAATAGGAAGCTAAATCTCAGTTCCAAATTAACTCCATCAAGCAGTAGGGAGCAGAGCAGACTTTATTTATGAGGGATGTCTGATGGACTAGTTTCTGGTCTGCCTAACTCAGATCTCAGATAGAGAGAAGCAGCAAGCAATACTCATAAAACTGCATAGAGCATAAGTCCTTCAAATTTCTGGGGCAAGGGATTGCAGGTGGAGATCTACAGTAAACCTCCTAAGGAATCCAAAAAAGCTAGAATTAGACTCCTTGGGAAATTAAAACATTACAAAGCAACCATATCTACAGGTGAAATAAAAAGAAAAAGACATACACAGGCTTAGGCAAAATACATGCTCAGGAAAGTTCTGAGAAGACTTAAGCTTTCACACCTGACTGATGCCAAGGATCATACTACACCCAGTTAATTCGTGAAGCACAGAACAAGTCTTCAAAAACTGAGAAAGGAAGTTGTTTTTTTTCAATGTCCAATTGTTAACAACAACGATGACAAAAAAAATTAACGGGCGTACAAAGAAACAGGAAAAAGTGTCCAATTCAAAGGAAGAAAATAAATTGTCAGAAATATTATCTGAAAAAGTACAGGTATCAAACTTATGATAATTTAAAACACATATCTAAAATATGCACAAAGAACTATATAAAGCCATGGAAATGGACAAAAAGTTAAAGGAAATAAAGAAAATGATAAATGAACAAAATAATAATGTAAACCAAGAGATGGGAATTATTTATTAAAAGGTACTAGATGAAACTTCTGGAGCTGAATAAATAGCATAACAGAATTTAAAAAATATTAGAGGTGTTTAACAACAGATTCAAATGGGCAGAAGAAAGAATTAGCAAACTTGAAGACAGGTCAAATGAAATTATTGAGTCTAAGGAACAAAAAAAAATAAAATAAAGAAAAGGTATCAGAGCTTAAGGGACTGAAACGCCATCAAGATGATTAATATATGCATCATGGGAAATCCAGAGAAAGAAGAAATTAGAGAAAGGCGACACAGAAATTGATTTTTAAAAATAAAGGCTGAAAATGTCAAAATTTGATGAAAAACATGAGTATACAAATACAAGAAGCTCAAAAACTACCAGTAGGATAACCCAAAAAGATGCACACTCAGACACATAATAATCAAACTGTCAAAAGCTAAAGACAAGGAAGAATCTTGAAAACAGCAAGAGAAAAACAACTTGTCACTTACAAGAGATCCTCAATAAGATTAACGGTGGGTTTTCCCAGAAGAAACCATGGGGGCAAGAAGGCAATTGATGCGCTTGAAAAACAAACAAAGAAACAAAAAACTATCATCAGAGATTTCTATATCTGACAAAACTGTTTTTCAAAAATGAGGAAAGTACAAAGACATTCACAGATAAACAAAAGCTTACGAAGTTTATTACCACTAGACCTACCCTAAAGAAATATTACAGGGAGTCCATCAAGATGAAATAAAAAGAAACTAGACAACTCAAAGCCATATGAAAATATAAAGATCTTGGTAAATGTTAATACATGGACAAATTTAAACCCCAGTATTATTTGTAATTTTGCTTTGCAACTTGACTTTTTCCATATTATTTAAAAGATAAATTCATAAAATAATCATAAATATATGTTAATGGAGACATAATATATAAAAATGTTGTTGGTGACATCAATAAGATAAAGTGAGAATACATCTGGAAAGAAATAGAGATTTAGTATGCAATTGAGTTTAAATTTATATCAACTTAAAATAGATTTTTTATAACTTTAGGTTGTTATATGTAATCCCTATCATAACCATAAAGAAAGTGTATATACAATATACACACAAAAATGTGAAGGTAATCAAAACAAGTTACAACAAAAAATCCACTAAACACAACGGAAGGCAATGCCAGAAAAAGAAATATTGAAAAATAAAAATACAAGGGAAAACAAATTAAAAAGTAAGTTCTTCATAATCAGTAATTAAATTACTTAAACTTTTGTGAGTTTAAAATTAATTAAACTCACAAAATGAGAGGCAAAGATTGGTGAAATAAATTTGAAAAACCTGATTCAAGTAGGTGCTATCTACAGAAGACTAAGTTTAGAATAACTGTACATATACACCTTGTTCGCTAATGGAAATAATTAATATTGTAAAGATATCAATTCTACCCAAATCGGTCTACAGATTTATTACTATTAGAATAAATTCCCAACGGTACAGATTTTAAAAATTGGCAAGATGATTCCAATGTATATGGTCATACAAATAGCCAAAATAATAAATTCTTATAAAGAAAATATGCATGTTTTGCCCTACCAGTAATTAAAACTTACTATAAAACTAAAATAATTAAACTATGTTATGTAGGGAAAATAAATAGGCTAATGGCATTCTATTTCTATCAGTCTTTGTGATAGAAGTTTCTTAGATTGAAGCTAGAAATGGTGGCATGTGCATGTAATTCTAGCTACTCAGAAAGCCAAGGAGGAAGGATTGCTTGAGTCTAGGTGTTCAATATGAAACAGGGCAACATAGCAAGACCCTGTCTCAAAAAATAAATCCTTAAATTTCTAGAAGAAAAAATGTTTAGTCCATAATCATCATCCTAGAAAAAAAATGACTACTGCTTATGGTCTGAGAAAATCATCTACAATATTTCCTTTTCCTCCTCTGTATAAATTTATGGGATACAAGTATAACTTTGTTATATAGATATACTGAATGGCAGTGAAGTCAGGGCTTTTAGAGTTATTCATTACCTGAATAATGTATATTGTGACCATTAAGTAATTTCTTATTATGCACACCCCTGGAAGCCCCCCTGACAAATTTTCATTGTCTTTGTCATTCCACACTCTATGTCCATGTTACAAATTATTTGGCTCTCACTTATAAATGAGAAGATGCACTATTTTTATTTCTGTTTCTGAGTTGTTTCACTTAAAATAATGGCCTCCAGTTCCAACCATGCTGCTGCAAAAAACATGATTTCATTATTTTTTGTGGTTGAGTAGTATTCCATTTTGCATATACACCATGCTTTCTTTATTCAGTTCTTTATTGATGGACACATGCGTTGATTCCATATGCTTCCATCATGAATAGTGCTGTGATAAACATATGAGTGCCGGTATTGTTTTGGTACAATGATATTTTTTCCTTTAGGTAGATACCCAGTAGTGAGACTGCTAGATCAAATGCAATCAACTGAAAATTTAATCTTTCAGTAGCTGAAACTGTAAGCTATTTGTGTGGCTATATGGCCTAGAAATCTATCACTTTTTTTTGCCCAAAGACATTTTATTTGTATTTTTATTATTATTTTTAAATTAATAAAATGTATTTTCTAAAGTAGTTTTAGGTTCACAGCAAAACTGGGCAGAAAGTACAGAGAGTTTTCATAAATCCCGTCTCCCCACATACAACCTCCCCTACTATGTACATCTTGCATCACAGTGTAATACATGTTACAATGGATGAACCCACACTGACACATTGTCATCACTTAATGATCATAGTTTACATTATAATTCACTCTTGTTATAAACTCTATGGGTTTTGACAAATGTATAATGACATGTATCCACCATTGCAGTATCATACAGAATAATTTCAGTGCCCTAAAAGTCCTCTGTACTCCATATATTTATCCCTTATTCCCTCTTAACCCCTGGAAACTACTGGTCTTTTTGCTGCCTTCATAGTTTTGCTTTTTCCAGAACGCCATACAGTTGGATTCATATATTAATGGTATGCAGCCTTTTAAAATGGCCTTCTTTCACATATTAGTATGTATTTGTTTCCTCTATGTCTTTTCATGGCTTTGCTACCGGATAAGGGTCCTGATCCAGACCCCAAGAGAGGGTTCTTGGATCTTGCACAAGAAAGAATTCGAGGTGAATCCGTAAAGTGAAAACCAGTTTATTAAGAAAGTAAAGGAATAAAAGGAAGGCTATTCCACAAGCAAAACAGCCTCAAGGGCTGCTGGTTAGCTATTTTTACGGTTATTTCTTGATTATATGCTAAATAAGGGGTGGATTATTCGTGAGTTTTCAGGGAAAGGAGTGAGAAATTCCCAGAACTAAGGGTTTCTACCCTTTTTAGAACATATAGGGTAACTTCCTGACATTGCCATGGCATTTGTAAACTGTCATGGTGCTGGTGGGTGTGTCTTTTAGCATGCTAATGCATTATAATTAGCATATAATGAGCAGTGAGGAGGACCAGAGGTCACTTTCATTGCCACCTTGCTTTTGGTGGGATTTTGCCAGCTTCTTTACTGCATGCTGTTTTATCAGCAAGGTCTTTGTGACCTGTATCTTGTGACTAAGAATGCCTTAACCTCCTGAAAATGCAGCCCAGTAGATCTCAGCCTTATTTTACCCAGCCCCTATTCAAGATGGAGTCATTCTTGTTCAAACTTCTCTGACAGCTTGATAATTAATTTATTTTTAGAGCTAAATAATATTTTCTCTACTCCCCTATTGAAGAACATCTTCACTATTTCCAAGTTTTGGCAGTTATAAATTTAAGCTTTTGTATCAATATAATTTTTCAATTCATTAGAATAAGTCCAAAAAGCACAATTATTGTATCATATAGTAAAAGTGTGTTTAGTTTTATAAGAAACTGACAAGCTGTCTTCCAAAATGGCTTTACTACTTTGCATTCCCACCAACAATGAGTTAGAGGTCCCGTTGTTCCACATCCTTTCCAGTATTTGGTGTTATCAGTATTTTGGATTTTTGCTATCCTAATAGCTGCTTAGTGGTATTGAATTGTTTTATTAATTTGCAATTCCCTAATCACATATTATACTGAGAACCTTTTCAGATGCTTATTCTGTGGTCTGAATGGTGATGTTCCCCCAACATTCATATGTTATATCTTAATCCTCAATGTTATAGTATAAAGAAGTGAGGCCCTCTGGGAAGTGAATAAGTCATGAAGGCTCCATCTATATTAATGGGTTTAGTGACCTTATAAAGAGGTTGAAGGGAGCATGCTTGCCCCTTCTGCCATGCGAGGGCACAGCATTCATCCCTTTTGCTATGTAAAAACACACAGAAAGTGATGAGGAATGAGCCCTTAGCAGACACTAAATCTGCCAGTGCCTTGATCTTAGACATCCCAGCCTTCAAACTGTGAGCAATAAAATTCTGTTTATAAATTACTCAGTCTAAGGTACTTTTTGTTATAGTAATAGGAACAGGTTAACACAGTTTACTTGCTATCTGTATTTCTTTGGTGAGGTGCCTGTATAGGTCTTTTGCCCATTTAAAAAATCAGGTTGTTAATTTTCTTATCGTTGAGCCTCAAAAGTGATTTGTTGGGAATCAGAGAAGACAGGCCACAGACTGGGAGAAAATATTTGCAAAAGACATATCTGATAAAGTACTGTTATTCAAAATGTATTAACATCTCAAAGACTTTAAAAATATGTATGACCTTAGTAGTGCTTAGAATTGCTACATTGACAACCTTGCCTGGAAAAGAACCTACGTTACTTTCAGACTAGTAGATCTTGAATGGGAAACAACCATATGAGCTCTCTTACTTCAGGATTTTATTGTGTTTATGATTAATTCTGTTCTTGGATTTTCACTTGAGCTTTGCACTGAAGGGACCAATTACCTTCTTTTAATTTTTTTTTTCAGTGATTACCTCAACTTCGGGAGCATGACTGAAGCCCTGGTATTTCTTTTTGCAAAGAGATAACTGACAATGAGAACTATAGGCTTGAATCACACCACATCTCCAAATAATTCCAAGCTTAATAACAACCTCAAGAGCTCTTCAGAGCCTACTGAAGTATTTGTAAAATTAGTTAGAAATTCCTTTGGAAATAAAATGTATTTTTTGGAAACTATGAGAATCATATTGTACAAATAAGAACATTTAAAAATAATTGCACATGTCATCATGATGGGACATGACATGTAGGAGTCATGCATGGCATACCATGAGTAGGACAATGGAATTGAATTTCTGCATCCCAAACTTGACTGTCACTATGTAAAAATAACTACTACTGCTGTTCAAAAATGCTTTGAGCAAAAGCTCTAACATTCCAAATGATCCTGCAAATCCCATTTCTATATGCTTTTTAAGTTGCTTAGTTCTGAATCAGCAGTCTAAAAGTGTGTTTAAACACTGCAGGTAATCATTTCCCATGGAACAAATAGGAAGGAAATCAGGTTATGGTGAGGGCACCCAGCAGGACTCTTCTACTGTCTACTCAGTGTCAATGTAAACTGATTTCTTTAAGAAGACATTCAGGGAAAAGAGAACAGATTGCAGGAAACATGTTCTGCATGCAAGAAAGAGCAAAGAGATAGGATGCAGGATACTTGGTGATAATTATGCAAAAAAGATTTAAAAAAGAGAGAAACAGTATAGCTATAGAATAACAATGCTGCAGCAGGTGGAAGTTGCACAAACTGGGTTTGCTTGCTGCAGCGTAAAACAGATAATACATAAGTGTTCTGGCCTGTTCTTTTATGCAAAATAACTGCTACCTCACAATTTCCTGATGGTTTCTTTATCATGGTTCATGTTACTCAAATTGATATTTTCCAAGCACAAGGTTTGAGCTAATAAGCTTTCTTTAAAGTGCACCATCTAACAACAGCAGATGAATATATGCATTAAGAATAATCCTAACAAAACATAAAATTTTGAGCATGTATCTGGGAGTATTATGAAGTGCTTGGGAAATTGAGATATATTTGTGCTTGCAAACTTAATTAGCTGCATGCTAGTTAAGCGTATCAGTATATAGAAAAGAACATTATCACAAAGGGCAAAATCTTCCAGCCCAAACCTGAACACCAAGAGGCAGATAACTCATTGAATAAAAGCTACGCATTCTTTTACTTTCAAAAAATGTAGTAATATTAATAGCAGGTGAAGCACTTTTTAAAAATTAAACATTTTATCTTGAGATAACGTAAAATTTGCATGCAGTTTTAAGAAATAACACAAAGGTCCGTTATTCCCTTTCCAAAAGTTTCCACAATGGTAGCATCTTGCAAATCTATAGCTCAATATCAGAACCATGTTATTGACATTAGTACAGAAAAGTTCCAACACCAAAATGATATCTTTCTCTTTTTTAGCCACATGTATTACCATTACTACCACCCACTGGCACTGACCCATTGGAAAGTACTTATCTTCTCTCTATTTGTATAATTTCACCATGTCCAGAATGTTATATACATGAAATTCTACAATAGATAACCTTTTGTAATTGGCTTATTTCACTCAGCATAATTCCTTGGAGATTCATCCAAGTTACCATAAGTATCAACAATTCATTCCTTTTTTGTTGAGTTTATGGTACACTGGTTTATTTAACCATTTATTGAAGGACACTTGGGTTATCCTCAGTTTTTGGTTATTATAAGTAAAGTTCCTACAAACATTGAATACACACATTTTCCATGAATTTTCATTTCTTGGGCAATTTCTCCAAAGGTGAAATTGCTTGGTCATGTGGTAGTTGCGTGTTTTGTTTTGCAACAAACTGCCAAACTGTTTTCCATAGTGACTTAATCATTTAAAATGCCCACTAGCAATGTGCGAGACATTCTATTTTACTGCACCCTTGCCAGAATTTGATGATGTTACTTTATTTTTATTTTAACCATTCTCATAGGTCTGCAGTGATAACTAATTATCATTTTAATTTTCATTTTCCTAATGGCTAATGAAGTTGATTATCTTCCCATGTGCTTATTTTTCATCTGTATATACTCTACAGTGAAATGTCTGTTCATGTCTTTTGTCCATTTATAATTGGATTTTGTTTGTTTTGTTTTGTTTTTTTACTGTTTAGCTTTGAAAGTTCTTCATGTATTCAATATATTATTCCATTGTAGGATATGTGGTTTCTACTTCCATTCTGTAGCTTGTCTTTCCATATTCTTAACAAGGTCTTTTGTAGAAAATTCAAAAAAATTGATGAGGCCTAGTTCTGTTATTTTTTTTCCTGTGGATTATATTTTTGGTGTCAAGTTCATGATCCATTTCAAGTAAATTTTTGTATGAGGTGTGAGGTGTAGGAAAAGGGTATTTTGTTTGTTGGTTTGGTATCGCTTTTGTTATTGTTGTAGTTGTTTGCCCTTAGGTGCTTCGTTGCTCTAGTACTAATTGTTGAAAAGGATATCCTTCTACTATTGAATTGCTTTAGCACTCCTCTCAGTTGGGCATATTAGGATGGTTTTGTATTTCTGGGTTACCTTTTCTGTTTTATTGAATTATGTGCCTATCTATCCACTACTGCCACACTGACTTGGTTACTCTAACTACATAAAAATCATTAGTATCAGGTAGAGTAATTTATCTCACTTAATTTTTGTTTTTTCAAGTTTTTTAAGCTATTTTAGGTCTTGTGCCTTGCCATTTTAAAATAAGCCTTGTAAGCCATAAAAAGCCTTTCTGGTATTTTGATAGGAGTTATTAATAATTAAACCTATGGATTAATTTGGAGAGGCTTCCACATTTTTACCATGTTGAGTCTTTCAATTCACGAGGATGTTTCTCCATTTATTTAGGTGTTTGCTGATTTTTAAAATTCAGCATTTTGTAATTATTAGCATACAGATCCTGCACTTACTTAGTTAAGTTTATATTTAAGTACTTCAGTTTTTTTGGAGTAATTATAAATTGTTTTGATTTTGAAATTTAAGTTTCCATGTGGTAATTAGTATATAGAAATGAGATTGAGGTTTGTGTGTTGATCATAAATTCTGTGATCTTGATAAATTCATTAGCTCTAGATGTTATGTTGTTGACTTTTGGGGATTTTCTTCAGAGAAAATCATGTATATACAAATAGGAACATATTTATTTTTTCCTCCAAAATGTGATTACCATTTATTTGCTTTCTGGACTAATTGCCCTAGATAGAACCTCCAGTAAAATGTTGAATAGAAGTGGTAAGAGCAAACAGCTTTTCATTGTTCCTGATCTAGGGGAAACACATTCAGTTTTTCATTGTTAAGTAGGATGCTGACTGTAAGGTTTTTAAGATGTTCTTTATCAAGTTCAGGAAGTTGCCCTCTATTCCAATTTTTGAGAGGGTTTTATATTTTATCAGTAGGTGCTAGATTTTGTCCAATCCCATTTTTGCATCACTTGATAAAATTATATGATCTTTCTCCTTCAATCTGCTGACATGATTATTTAAATTGATTGATTTTTGAATGATGAAACACTTTTGCATACTTGAAATAAATCCGACTCAGTCATACTACATATTTCTTATTATACATTGTTGAATTTGTTTTCTTATATATTGTAATTACATTTTGTGTATGAGTTCATGAAAGACATTGGTTTATGGTTTTTATTTTTGTTATTGACTTTGTCTGGCTTTTGTATCAGGATAATACTGTCTTGATAAAATGAGTTAAATAGTGTTACCGCCTCACCTGTTTTATGGAAGAGGCTGTTATGTTGTAAACTGTAAAATTCCAAGTGCTGTATTTACAACTTAGAGCCTCATAAGGACTTGATGCCCTAACCATGAATTTTCCTTCTCTCACCATATAGACCTCCACCCAGAGGGAAAATTTCCCCACTTGGCTAGTTCCTCTATCAGTAAGATCAACTCTTAACTGCCTAGACTTCAATCCTATCAGTTTCACCTTCCTGCCAACTCTTGAAATTATTCAAACAACCAAATCACATGTTACTGAGAGAAACAGGGATCACCTCACCATATTCTTACTATAAAGCCTGACTTCCACATCCCTAGCTGATTCATTCTATTTCTGAGCACAACACTTTTGTGGCTTTCCATGCATGGTCAGTGTCCTTCCCAAATATTTGAATTTATGTCACTAATAAAGTGCTACTAATTTCATCTATCCATCATAAATTGTCAAGCATTCGGCTTTCTTTTTATTTTGGAGTATGGGGAGAAGCATCTTTCACCAGTGGGGTGAATAAGAGCTGATTAGAACAATTGTGTACTATTGGTGTTAATTACTCCTTAAATGTTTGGTAGAGTTCTTTGGGGAAACCATCTAGTCTTGGAGATTTCTTTTTGGAAGCTTCTTTATTAGAAATTCCATTTATTTAATGATTATGGGACTGACTATTCACACTATTTCATCTTGGTTGAGTTTTGGCATTGTGCAATTTCTAAGTAATTGGTCTATTTCTTTTACTTTTCTTTGTAAAAATGTATGGGGTCTAAGTGCAATTTTTCAACATGCATAGATTATGCAGTGGTCAAGTCAGAGCTTTATGGTATCCATTGCCCAAATAATCTACAATGTACCCGTTAAGTAATCTCATCATCATTCCCTTCCACTGCCTCAACCTTCTGAGTTTCCATTGTCTGTCTGCACTGTCCACATCCATGTATATACTTTTTTTTAGCAACCACTTACGAATGAAAATATATAATATTTAACTTTCTGTGTCTGTATTTTTTCACTTAAGATAATGACCTTCAGTTCTATCCATGTTGCTATAAAAATACTCCCATAATTTCTTTCTTTGTTATGGCTTTAGTTGGGCATATTAGGATGGTTTTGTATTTCTGGGTTATCTTTTCTGTTTTATTGAATTATGTGCCTGTCTATCCACTAGTGCCACACTGAGTTGGTTACTCTTACTACATAAAAATAATCAGCATCAGGTAGAGTAATTTATCTTACTTAAATTACTCACTTAAATGCGCATGGTATTACATTGTGTGTATATACCACATTTTCTTTATTCAGTCATCCATTGATGGATACTTAGGTTGGTTGCATATTTTTGTGATTGTGAATAGTGCTGTAATAAACATATGAGTACAAGTACCTTTTTGATAAATTGCTTTTTTTCCCCTTTGGGAAGATACCCAATATTGGGATTGCTGGATCAGATAGTTGTTCTACTTTTAGTTCTCTGAGAAATCTCTATACTTTTTTCCATAGAGGTTGCACTAACGTATATTCTCACCAACAGAGTATAGGGTTCCCTTTTCTCCAGATCCTCACCAGCATTTAACGTTTGTCTTTTTAATAATAGGCATTATGACTGGGTAGAAGATACCTCATTGTGGTATCATCAGAGAAATGCAAATAATGTTGAGCTTTGTTCATATGCCTGTTGGCTATTTGTGTGTCTATTTTTGAAAAATATCTATTTATGTCTTTTGCCCACTTTTAATGGAAATTTGTGTTTGTTGTTCTTGCTGTCATTGTTGAGTTCCTTGTAAATTCTGGGTATTAGTCCCTCATTGAATGAATCATTTGCAAATATTTTCTCCCATCCTGCAGGTTGACTGTTCATTCTGTTGATTATTTCTTTTGATGTACAAAAGGTTTTAAGTTTAATCAAGTCCCACTTTGTCTATTTCAGTTTAGATAAACAGTATGATGTTGGCTGTGCAGTTGTCATATATGGCCTTAATTATTTTGGTGTATGTTCCTTCTATACCTAGTTTGTTGAGAATTTTTTTATAGTAAAGGGATGCTGCATTTTATCAAGTACTTTTTCTGCATCTATAGAGAAATTCATATTTTTTTGTCCTTAATTCTGTTTATGTGATATATCACATTTATAGATCTGCATATGTTAAACCATCCTTGCAACCCTGGAGTAAAACTCACTTGATCATGGTGTATTATCATTTTGATGAGCTGTTGGATTCCGTTGGTTAGTATTTTGTTGAGGAATTTTGCATCTATGTTCATTAGGGATTTGATCTGCAGGTTTTTTTTATTGTTGTTGTTGTGTCCTTAATAACGTACTCATAGAAAGAGGAAGAATTCCCTCCTTCTAGATTCTTTGGAACAATTTCAGGAGGAATGGTATTAGTACTTCCTTTTATTTTTGGTAGAATTTGTGAATCCATCAGATCTTGGGTTTTTCTGCTTTGGGAAATTTTTTGTTACTACTTCAATCTCAGTAACAATTATAGGTCGGTCTAGGTTTTCTATTTCTTCCTGGTTCAATCTTGGCAGGCTGTATGTTTCCAGGAATTTGCCCACTTTAGTTTTTCTAGTTCGTGAGCATATAGTAGCTTATAATAGTCTCTAGTGATCTTTAGCATTTCTGTGGTATAGTTGTAATATCTCTGTTTTTATTTCTGATTTTGTTTATTTGGTTCTTTCCTCTTTTCTTGATGAATTAGCTAGCAGTTTATCAATTTTGTTAATCTATTTGAAAAAACAATTTTCCATCACACTTATTTTTTTAATCTCAATTTCATTTAGTTCTGCTGTCATCTTTGTTATTTTTGTCTGCTAGCTTTGTGTTTGCTTTGCTTTTGTTTTTTCTAGTTCCTTGAGGTGCATTGTTAGACAGTTAATTTTTATCTTTCTACCTTTTTGATGCAGGCATTTAATGTTATAAACTTCCCCTTTAGTACTGCTTTTGCTGTATCCCACAGGTTTTGGTATGTTGTGTTTTCTTTTTCATTTCTTTAAACAAATTATAATTCTGTCTTATTAGTTTCATTTACTCCACAGTCGTATAGCAGCATGTCTTTTAATTTCCATGTATTTGTATAGTTTCTGAATTTGCTGTTGGTATTGATTTCTTGTTTTATTCTTCTGTGGGCTGAGAAGATACTTGGTATGATTTTAATTTTTTTTAATTTGTTAAGACTTGTTTTGTAGTTTAACATATGGTTTATCTTGGAGAACACTGCATGTGCTGATGAAAATAATGTATATTTGGCAGTTGTTAGGTATAATGCTCTGTAATGTATGTTAGATCCATTTGGTCTAAAGTCCAATTTACTTCCAACGTTTCTTTGTCGATTTTCTGTTTACGTAATCTGTCTAATGCTGTCATCAGTGAGCTGAATGCCTAATATTATTGTATTGCCATTTAGCTCTTTTTGTCAGTCTAGTAATTTTTTTTTAATGAATCTGGGTGCTTCAGTGTTGGGTTCATATATATTTAGAATGGTTATATCCTCTTGCTGAATTGTTTCCCTTATCATTATATAATGAGCTTCATTGTCTTTTTAAAAATAATTTTGACTTAAAGTTTGTTTTATCTCATATAAATATAGCTGCCCTTGTTCACTTCTGGTTTTGGTTTGCATGGAATATATTTTTCCACTTCTTTGTTTTCACTCTCTATGTGTCCTTATAGGCAAGGTTAGTTTGTTGGCAGAATATGATAACATTTTTTGTTTCAGAGACAAAATCTTGTTCTGTCACCAAGGCTGGAGTGCAATGTTGTGATCGTGCCTCACTGCAGCATTGAACTCCTGGATGCAAGTGGTCTTCCTGCCTCAGCCTCTCAATTATGTAGGAGTACAGGTGCATACCACTACCTCTGGCTAAACTTTTTTTTTTTTTTTTTTGTAGAAATAGATTCTCGCTATTTTGTCCATGCTGGTCTCAAACTTTTGGCATCAAGTGATCCTGCCTTGACCTCTCAATATATTGCAATTAATGGCATGAACCAATGCATTTAGCCAGATCGTATATTTTATTCATTCAGCCATTCAATATCTTTTAAGTGGATAATTTTTTTTTTTGATGGAGTCTCACACTGTCACCCAGGCTGGAGGGCAGTGGCATGATCTCAGCTCACTGCAAGCTCCACCTCCTGGGTTCACACCATTCTCCTGCCTCAGCCTCCCGAGCAGCTGGGATTACAGGTACCTGCCACCATGGTTGGGTAATTTTTTATATTTTTAGTAAAGAAAGACGGAGTTTCACCGTATTAGCCAGGATGGTCTCAATCTCCTGACCTCATGATCCACCCACCTCAGACTCCCAAAGTGCTGGGATTACAGGCGTGAGCCACTGCACCCGGCCGTAAGTGGATAATTTATTTTATTTACATTCAAGGTTGATATTAATTTGTAAGGTATTGTTTCTGTCATATTATTGTTTTGTACATTTTTTGTTTTTGTCATTTTCTGTCTGTCTTTGTGGTTTGGTGGAATTCTGTAGTGGTTCTGTTTGATTCCTTTCTCTTCCTCCTTTGGGAGATTGCTTTATTATAAAGTTTTATACTTTTGTGTTTTTTGTAATGATGGTGAATGTCATCCACTCATTTCCATGTTTAGAAATCCTTTGAGCATTTCTTGTAGCTGCTGTCCACTGGTGGCAAATTTCCTCAGCAGTTTCTTGTCTGGGAAAGACTTTATTTACCCTTCCTTCTTGAAGGTTAACCTTACCGGATGTAGAATTTTTGGCTGACATTTTTTGTTTTGTTTTGTTTTGCACTTTGAATATGTCATTCCATTCTTTTCTGACCTATAAGGTTTCTGATGAGAATTCCACTGTTAGTCTGAATGTCTTTCTCTTATTGGTAACTAGATATTAGTCTCTTGCTGATTTTAGAATTTGTTCTTTCACTTTGACTTTAAACAGTCTGATTATAATATGCTGTGATGATATCCTCTTTGCACTGTATTTTCCTGGGTATCATTGAGCCTATTACATCTGAATGTCCAAATCTCTTGGTAGACTTGGGAATTTTCCATCTGTTATTTTATTAAAATATGTCTTCTAAGTCTTTTGATCTCTATTCTCCCTCGGGAATACTGATAATTCATAAGTTTGGTTGCTTTATGTAGTGCCAATAATCTTGAAGGCTATGTTCACTTTATTTTATTTATTTTCCCTATTTCTGTCTGACTAGATTATTTCAAAAGACCTGTCATCATGTCTAAAATTCTTTCAATTGCTTGGTCTATTTTATTGTTGAATCTTTCAAATGTGTTTTGTATTTTTGTCAATACATTTTTCAATTCCAGAATTTCTTTTTTTTAATTTAAAGATCTCGCTCCTTGATAAATTTTTCATTCGTATTCTGAGTTGATATTCTGAGTTCTTTGTATTGGTTTTCAGATTTCTCTTGCATCTCATTGAACTTCTATAAAATCAGTATTTTCAAATCTTCATCTGGGATGTCGAGGATTTATTTTTGGCTAGGATCTACTTGCGTAGAATTATTGTGTTCCTTTTAAGCTGTCATATTATTTTGCTTTTTCATGTTTCCTGTGCCTTTACATTGATTTCTGTGTACCTGGTGTAAGAGTCACTACTTTTTTGAATTTACTTTCACTGTAGTAGAAGATTTTCTTGATGACGCTTGTTGGGTAGGATGCTTTAGCTTTGCTTTTGGGTGCGTGCAGTAGTGAACACTCTGTAAAATTTTGTTGGCTATAAATAGCCTTAGTGGTGTCTGTGGGTTTCTCTGTGTGTTAAGGTGTGGTTATTGGTGGAGTCTATGGCGAAGGTATGCTAGAGACTGGTATGTCACATGGACCCATCTTCAGCTTTCAGTAGCAGCAGCGGTGGGCTAAGCATGTCTAACTCTGTGCTCTCAGTCAGCATATGCTGGCACCTGTGTTGGTCATTCCTGGCAGGCTACTTCTTGGGTTTCTGGGTACCTTTCTCAGATGCTACTTATATTAGCAGTGTACTGGGTAGGTCAGCAAGCTCTTGAGCTCCTGGACAGCTGGTGTGACATAGGCAATGGTGGTAGTAGTGGTGGTGGGGTATTCTTTTAATTTCCAAATATTGTGCACTTGTGCTGGCAGTGGTTGCAATGGGCTGTACATGTTGGCATTCAGGCCAGCACGTGACTTGCAGGTGGTAGCAGTAGGGTGTTTGTGCCTGACCTCTGTCATCCAGAAGAAGTGCTTGGGTGTTCCAGGTGGGGTATTGGGTTATAAAACTCCCAGGACCCTGGATCCCACACTCTGTCTCAGAGGATACAGCAAAGCTGGGTGGAGCTGGACCAGGCAAGCTTGCCTTCATGGCCCTCAATGGCAACTGCATTCACCAGCCATGATGGGGGGATTGCTACATGCTCAGGCCTCTTGTAAAATGCTTGGGTGAAGGGTGATCACCACTGCATTGAAGTCTGGCCACAAGGAGGGCATGGCTGGCTCCAGTGGCCACAGCATTGGCAGGTGGGTGGGGAATTTGCAACCCTCTCATACCCCACCCCCGGCAAGATTCCCTCCTCCATCCAAGCTATTGCAGCACCTGGCTATTCAGTCAGAGCCAGCAGATTTTGCCCAGCCAAAATCTCAGACCTGAGCCATAGGGGCCCCTGCCCAGCTCAAGTCCAAAACTCCAGGGCAACTCTCATACTCCTCAGGTCCCAGGGGATTTGTCTACTTATGACACCAGCAGATGGAGCTCACACTACACTCACTTCTCAGTCCATTTTGTGGGAGACCACCTTTCTCTCATGCCCTGACTTCACAAGCAGCAGCCCAAGTTTCCCTAATGCCCAGGACTAGTGCTTCTGGTTCCCAGGACCATGTATGGTCTGTTAAAAGACAGGATCAAGAGTGTTATCTTACTGGATCTGCTGCTCAGGTCCCAGAAAAAAATGTGGGGCCCAAGGTATGTTCTCTTCCTAGAGCAGATCCTTCCCACAGTCTCTCAGCTGCTCCCAAGTCAGAAGCAGGGCTTGGGAGGGTCAGTGTACCCCCCTGTGGCCTAGACTGTGTGATTCTCTAGTGGAAGCTTCCACCATAGGAAGGCATTCACTAACCCTCTACTGTATTGGGAATTCAATTCCAGTTTTTGGTTTTTTCAGACCATGTAGGCTGCCTATTTTTCTTCTCCTCTCTATATTATAGTGTTTCTTGTCACTTTTCTGTTGAATTCCCATGGTCCCACTTGGGCAATGTATTCAGAGTTTGATCATCTGCACACTACTTTGGTTCTTCTAGGTGGATGAGGTGTGCTTGAAATGCCTCTAGTCACCCATCTTTGGTCCATTTTTTTTATGTTGTCCAATTTAAAGGTGAAAAGTCATTCATACCATTTTCTTATTATCTTTTTAGTTGTTGCTGGATCTGTAGCAATATGCTTTGTTTTATTCCTGATTTTGGTTATAAGTGTTTTTGTTCTTTTTATCTTTTTCAATCTTGCTATAGATTTATTAATTGCATTTTTGAATAATTAGCAAGTGGTTTTATTGATTTTTTTAAACTTTATTTGATTTCTGCTCTTATTATTATTATTTCCATCTGCTTGCTTTGGGTTTATTTTTCCCCCTTTCCTGACAACTTTTTCTTTCCTAATGTAAGCATTTTGTACTGTAAGTTTCCTTTGCAACATGTATTAGCTACATCTAAAAAAAACTTGCAGTGCTACATTTTTATTTAGTTCTATATATTTTTTAATTTTTCTAGACTTCCTCTTTCACACACAAATTGTTTAAATATATGTATTTAAAATATCCTTGTATTTAAAAATGTTCTTGTTCTCTTTCTGTTAATATTTCTACTTTTCTATCTATTATAGTCAGAGAATATATTGTATTATCTCCAATTTTTAAAAATTTTGAAGCTTGTTTTATTAACCAGGGTATGTTATGGCTAGTGAACATTTCATGAGCACTGGAAAAACATACGTATTCTGTGGTTAAGTGGAGTGTTCTTTAGATGTTAATTAAATCCTATTAATGTGTTGTTGAGTTCAGTATCTTTACTAATTTTTTGTCCAGTAGTTCTATCAATTACTGATAAAGGAGAGTTGAAGTCTAGAACTATAAATTTATCTTTTTCTTGTTTCAGCTTTTTAAGTTTTTGTTTCATGTATTTTGAAGCTGTTTTGTAGTACATACACATTAAAGATTCCTACATCTTCTTGGTGGATTTATCCTTTCATAATTATGTAATGTACCTCTTTGTTACTACTAATCTTTGTTATAAAGTCTACTTCATCTGAACTTGATAAAGGCACTTCTATACTAACACTATATGTTGTTTTTAGTAAAGTTAGCTTAATAGATATTTTCCATCTTTTCCCTTTTTTTCTTTTCTTTTTTTTTTTTTTTTGAGACAGAGTCTTGCTCTGTTGTCCAGGCTGGAGTGCAGTGGCACAATCTTGGATCACTGCAACCTCCGCCTCCCAGGTTCAAGCAATTCTTCTGACTCAGCCTCCTGAGTAGCTGGGATTACAGGCACATGCCACCATGCCCACCTAATTTTTGTGTTTTTAGTAGAGACAGGGTTTCACCATGTTGGTCAGGCTGGTCTTGAATTCCAGACCTCATGATCCACCCACCTTGGCTTCCCAAAGTGCTGGGATTCCATCTTTTCACTTTTAATTTATGTGTGTCTCTGTGTTTGCAGCAAATTTTTATTTTTTTTAACACAGCATACAGTTGAACCATTTTTTTAAATTAACTTGGACTATATCTTTTACTTGGTGTACTTTGACCTTTTCATTTTTGTTTATTATTATTTGTTAGTAATTAAGTCTACCATATTATAGTGTTTTCTCTTTGTTTTTTCTCTTTCTTCATCCTCTTTTTCTTGGCTTCTTGCAGACTCCTTGAATTTTTAAGAATTTAATTTTGTTTTAATTATACTGTGTTTGAGTATATTACTTTGTAATGTTTTCTTGTGGTGTCTCTAGATATTTTATTATAGATATATAACTTCTCACAGCCTACTGACAATCAATGTTTTACTACTCCAAAATAAGTATTGAAACACTGCTTCCACTTGAGTTCCTTTACCTTTCCCTAATATTAAATATAATGGTATCTAGTTCTACAGGCATTGGATACTACAACAGATGTTATAATTTTTGCTTCAATAATCAGATATTATATAAGAAATTCATGGGAAGAAGAAAAATCTATTTACTTCTACTTTTACCTATTATGTTGTTTGTTCTTTCTTCAAGTTCCAATCCTTATCTTATCATTTCCTTTGAGGAGATCTCTTTAACCCTTCTATATAGGTAGATTGGCTAGAGTGAGACGATCTTAGCATTCTTTTATTGAGAATGTTTTTTTCTTCCCTTCATTCTTGAAGGAGAGTTTTATTGGATATGGAATTCTCAATTCACTTTTTATTTCAGTATTTGAAAAAATATTGTGTCACTTCTCTCTGGCCTCCATAATTTCAGATGAGAAATAAAATGTCATTTGAATTGATGTCTTTCAATTGTTAATGTATCATTTTTATTGATTTTAAGATTATTTCCTTTGTAGTTTTGTTTTCAGAATGTTAATTACATGAGTTTTGGCATTAATTTATTTGGATTTACTTTATTTGGTGTTCACTCAGCTTTCTGAATTAATAGGTTTGTGCCTCTCATCAAAGTTGGGAAGTTATCAATGATTATTTCTTCAAATATGAGTGTCACAATCTCTCTCCCTCTACTTGTGGAGCTCAAATGATATCTATTAGATCTTGGATTACTATCCCACAAGGTTACTGAGTTGCTCTTAATTTTTATTTTTCAGTCTATTTCTCTTTGTTGTTTCTCATAAGGAAATTATATTTATCTGTCCTCTAGTTCACTGATTCTATCTTCTCTCATTTCAATTCTACTGCTGAAACTTTCCAGTAATTTTCGAAATTTATTTTAGTTAATTTTTCCATCCTGTAATTTGTATTAGATTTATGATGGTTAATGTTCTATGTCAGTTAGACAAGGCCATGGGGATGCCCAAATTAAACATTATTTCTGAGTGTGTCTCTCAAAGTTTTCTCACATGATATTTGCATTTGAATCAGTAGACTGAGTAAGCAAAGTAGATTGCCCTCCTTAGCGTGAGTTGTTGTCATCTAATACCTTGATGGTTTGAATAGACCAAAGGGAAAAGGGAAGAATATGACCATATTTTTTTTTTCCTAGCTCACTACACTAGCTGGGATATCTAATTTCATCTTCTGATGCCCTTGGACTGGGATTTATCCCATTGCTTTGCCGGATTCTTAGGCCTTCAGATTTGGATTGAATTACATCAATAGCTTTCCTAAGTCTCCAGCCAATAGACAGAGATCATGGTATTTGTCAGACTCCATGATTTTGTGAGCCAGTTCTTGACAGCAATATTTGCGCTCTCTCTCTCTCTCTCTCTCTCACTCTTTCTCTCTCTCTCTCTCCCCCATCTCTTCTGTTGGTTCTGTTTATCTGGAGAACTTCGACTAATACAGGCTTTGATACCAGGAATGGTTCTAGAGAAACAATGCTAAGAATGAATTTTCTGATTAGCTCCAGGGTTTCTAGAATTGGCTCTCTTATCTGATTAGATTTAAAGATGCTAATGAGTTTATTTCCAGTAGTAGAGAGAACAATGATTGTCCATGGCACAATCCAGAAGTACAAATGTACAAAATATTTGCATTAGACACTCCCAATTAACATCATATAACAAGCAATAAGCCGGGTGCCTCTGTAAATAATACTTTCAAAATTTTTTGGAAATCTAATGATATAATGATGTTGGCTGGTTGAGCATAATATTGCTGGACAGAGTGGGGTAATAAAAGGACGTGATTAGGAATTTGAATTCCCAGCTTAAGCACCACACAAATGACTAAGAACTTCTATGTGTATACTGAAGGAGACTCTTATCTTCTGTAGTCACAGGGCTAACATCACTAAAAATCAAACACAAGATTACATCCTGTGATAGGCTAAATTATAACACTAGTGGAACTCTGGGATTCTAGGGTGTCTACTGTTAAAGTAAGAACATTTATTGGGGGAAAATTATGCTGAAAGTTGGGATGGGGATGTCTGGGAAGACCCTAAGCTGGGGACATGGAACCCCTAAATTGTCATGAGTATTTGCCAGTGGAAGAAGACCCGCCACCCTTAGTGGAAGCAGCCTTTCCCCATCAGAGCAATTGGCTTTCCCACCCTCACCAGAAGTGTACTCCCCAACCCCTTTGGAAGTGGCCACTCCATCTACTGTGGCAGTAGCATTCCCACACGTAGTGAAATTGGCCTGTCTACCTCCATCTGGGGAGATTAATTCTGTATTGTCTTAGAAAAAATATAATGGCCTTTTCTGAGACAGTTGCAATGCAAGACGGTGTTGATTCTCCTCAAGAATCACCCCTCTATCTTTCTTTGTTTCTAGACTGATAACTAGACTCAAGACCAAATAGTCCCCTAAAGGTGAGATAATGTGTTACTCTGAAGAAGTGCATTACAGATGAAAAGAACTACTTACATGTTCTAATTTACGCAGACAGAAACCTAGGGAACATTTGTAGATATAGATATGAAGGATTTTGAATAATAACAAAAACATAAAGTTGAATCAGAATAAATTTGTTGATACGGGCTCACTAGGCAGAAATTCTGCATTTAATGTTACAGCTCAGGAAATTAGAAAAAATAGTTTGATTGGTTGACTGAAAGATGGACTAAAAGATTTTTCACAGTAAGAAAATTGGAAATGCCTGACTTGCCTTGGTTTAATAGAGAGGAAGAAATTTTAAGGTTTAGAAAATTTGAATGTTAGAATGGGTTTGTCATGTAAGACTTTCTCACCCATACTGGGAAGATCTAGAAGGCCTTTCTTTCACTAGTACTGTGATAAATAAATTTATTAGGGGAGATGCAGAATCCTTGAAGAGTTCTATGATCACTGTTCTCTGTAAGCCAGGACTCGCACTGGGAAGTGCAATTACTGAATTTGGAAAGCTAAATGCAATGGGAATAATTGGATCCCAAGATGGCAAAGGACAAGTAGCAGCTCTCAACTGCCAAATGCAAGATAAGCATGCTTACTATAATAGTTAACAAAGTCAAAGCAGCAATCAGAGTAGTTTGACTTGAACAGAAAAAGGCATTGGTTAGTTGATTATAGTGTTTCTAGAAGAAAAACAAATAAAGTCTGCTAAATTTTTACTTGATCTGTATAAACAGAAAAATTCTAGCTCAAAAGAACAAAAGTCTGCATTATAAAAACAGAGCGAAATGACCCCTCAAATGATTCCCAGGCTTGGGCCAATTTACAACCCAACCTCTTGAATGAAAGGGAGGCTGGGTCCACTTGAGGAGGAATTCCAGTATTTTGCCATTAAATTTTCTCCTAAGTTTTTCCAAAGGAATTTATAGGCTTTTACTAGGTTATAATTATGCATTGGAAAAAAGAAAATAGTCAGATTTTACAGGGACTACTAGACACTTGCTCTGAACTGATACTAATTTTGGAAAACCCAAAACATTACTGTGGCCCTCCAGTCACAATAGGGGCTAATGGAAGCCAGGTAATCAATGGAGTTTTAATTAAGGTTCATCTCACAGGTGGTCCAGTGGGTCCTTGAACCCATCCCATGGTTATTCCCTAATTTCTAGAATGCATACTTGGAATAGAAATATTAGCAAATGGCAGAATTCTCACATCAGTTTCCTGACCACTGGAGTGAGGGCTATTATGATAGGTAAAGACAATTGCAAGGCATTATAACTGCCTAGACCTGAGAAAATAGTAAACCAAAAGTAATATGCATCACTGAAAAGACTGTAGAAATTAATGCCACCACCAAGTACTTGAAAGATAAAAGGCTGGTGATTTTACATTCCCATTCAACTCTACTATTTGACCTGTGCAAAAAACAAACAAATCTTGGAGAATGACAATGGATTATAATAAGCTAACCAAGTGGTGACTCCAATTGCAGTTGCTCTACCAGATGTGGTTTCATTGCTTGAGAAAATTAACATATTTCCTGGTATCTCATATGCAATCATTGATCTGCAAATGCCTTTTTTCCCCCCATAACTGTCCATGAGGCCCACCAGAAGCAGTTTACTTTCAGCCAGCAAGGGCAGAAATACATGTTTACTCTCCTCCATCAGGAGTATACCAACTCTCCAGCTTTATGTCATAATTTAATTAGTAGTGATCTTGATAAATTTTTTTCTCACAAAGTATTAAAATGATCCATTATATTGATGACATTATGCCGATTGGACTTAGTGAGCAAAAAGTGGTAACTACATGAGATTTATTGGTAAGACATTTGCATGTCAGAGGGTAGAAAATAAATCCAACAAAAATTCACAGAGCTTCTATCTCTGAAATTTCTAGGGATTCAGTCATGCAGGGCATGTTGACATATCCATTCCAAGATGAAGAATAAGGTGTTGAAGAGAAGGCACAATTCTTTGTATTTGGGAGGTAACGTATTTGTCATTTGGGTTTATTACTCTGGCCCATTACTGAGTGATGCCCAAACCTGCTAGTTTTTAGAGGAGCCCAAAATAAGAGAAAGCTCTACAATAGGTCTAGGCTGTATTCAAGGCTCTGCCACTTGGGTCATATAATCCAGCTGATGCAATGATGCTTGATATGTCAGTGCCAGATAGGATGCTATAGAGCCTTTGACAGGCCCTTATAGGTCAGTCACTGCACAGTCCTTTAAAATTTTGGAGCAAAGTCCTGCATCATCTTCAGATATTTACTCTCCTTTTTAACAAAACAGCCTTATTTTATATTTGAATTTTTTGTATTTTACTTGTTCAATTGTTTAATTCCGTTGTAGATTCTGGATATGAGACTGTTGTCATATACATAGTTTTTGAATATTTTCTCCCATTCTGTAGGTTGTCTGTGTACTCATGATAGTTTATCTTGCTGTGTAGAAGCCCTTTAATTATGTCACACTTGTCAATTTTTGTTTTGGTTGCAATTGCTGTTGAGGACTTAATTATAAATTCTTTCCCAAGGCCAATGTCCAGAATGGTGTTTCCTAGGTTTTCTTCTGAAATTCTTATAGTTTGAGGTCTTACATTTAAATCTTTAATTCATCTTGAGTCAATTTTTGCATATAGTGAAAAGTAGGGGTCTAGTTTTACTCTTCTGCATATGACTAGTTAGCTATTTCAGCATCATTTTTTGAATAGGGAGTCCTTCCTCCATTCTTATTTTTATCAACTTTGTTAAAGATCAGATGGATGTAGGTGTGCAGCTTTATTTCTCAGTTCTCTAACTTGTTCCACTGGTCTATGCATCTGTTTCTTTACCAGTACCTTTTAGTACCAGTACCTTCTGCTGTTTTACTTACTATGGCCTTATAGCATAGTTTGAAGTTAGATAATGTGATGCCTCTGGGTTTGTTTGTTTGTTTGTTTTTGCTTAAGATTGTTTTGGCTATTCAGGCTCTTTTTTTGTTCCATATGAATTTTAGAATAGTTTTTTTTTTTAGTTTTGTGAAAAATGACATTTGTAGTTTGATAGAAATAGCTTTGAATCAAAGCTTTTTTGGCACTATGGCCATTTCAACAATATTGATAAGTTTTTCACCTCCTTGGTTAGATATATTTTCAGGCGTTTTATTTTTGTGTGGCTATTGTAAATGTGATTGCATTCATGATTTGGCTCTCAGCTTGAACATTATTTGTGTACAGAAGGCTATTGATTCTTGCACATTAATTTTGTGTCCTGAAACTTTGCTGAAGTCATTTATCAGTTCCAGAATCTTTTTGGCAGGAGACATGAATATGAACTACTAAAAAGAAGACATACAAGCGGCCAATAAACATATTAAAAATGCTCCACATCACTAATAATTAGAGGAATGCAAATCAAACCATAGTGAAATACTATCTCAACCAGTTAGAATAGCTATTATTAAAAAGTAAAAAAAAAAAAAAACTAGATTCTCGCAAAGCTGCAGAGCAAAAAAGAATGCTTATACACTGTTGGTAGGAATGAAAATTAGTTCAGCCACTGTGGAAAGCAGTTTGAACATTTCTCAAATAATTTAAACTAGAACTACCATTTGATTCAGCAGTCCCATTAGTGGGTGTATATCCAAAGAAAAATAAATCATTTTTCTCAAAAGACACATGTATTTGCATGTTTAATGTGGGACTATTCACAATAGCAAAGACATAGATTCATCATAAATGCCCATCAGTGTTGGATTGGATAAAGAAAATGTGGTGTATATACACCACGGAATACTACACAGCCATAAGAAAAGAATGTTCTTTGTGGCAATATGGATACAGCTGGAGGCCATCATCCTAAGTGAACTAATGCAGGAACAGAAAACCAAGTGCATCATGTCCTCACTTATAAGTGGGAGCTAAACATTGGGTACTCATAGACATAAAGATGGCAACAATAGAAACTGGGGAGTACTAGATGGCGGAAGGAGGAGGGAGACAAGCTTTGAAAAACTTACTATTGAGTACTATGCTCAGTACCTTGGTTATGAGATCAGTAATATCCCAAACCTCAGCATCATGCAGTGTATCCAGGTAACATACCTGCATACTTACCCAGTCAATACAAAATAAAAGTAATTATAAAAACAGGAAAAAAAATCAGCTCTGCTACTGGGCCTTAATAAAGACTAAATACTTAACCATGGGACATCAAGTTGCATATGACCTGAGCTCCTCATCATGAACTGGGTGTTATCTGACCTACCAGGCTATAAAGTTGGAAATGTACAGAAAAGTACTGTCATCACATGTTAAGTGGTATACACATAATCAGGCCTGAACATGCCTTGAAGGCACAAGTAAATTTTGTGAAGTGTCCCATGGTTCACATTCCTGTTACACTGCATTCTCTCTTTCATCCTGCATCTATGGTCCCATGGGGAGTTCCCTATAATCAGTTGACAAAGGAAAAGAAGACCCCAGCCTGGTTTCCAGATCGTTTTGCATGATACGTAGGTTTTTACACAAAGGTGGATATCTGCAACACTATAGCCCTCTATAGGACATCCCCAAAAAATACTGATGAAGGAAAATCCTTCCAGTGGGAAAATAGCTAGCAGTCCATCTGTTTTTTCACTTTTATTGGAAGGATAAATGATCAGATCTGTAATTATATATTGATAGATATATTGGGTTCTAGCCAGTGGTTTAGCTGGACAGTCAGGGACTTGGAAGGAAAATGATTGGAATATTGGTAACGAATTTGTGGATCTCTCTCTCTGAATGGTGGGAAAAAAAGGTAAATATATTTGTGTCTCATGCAAATGCTAACCAAAGGCTAACATCAGCCACTATGATTTTAATAACCAAGTAAATAGGATGACCTGTTTTACTCCAGCCGCTCTGGTCATCACCCAATTAGTTCATGAACTACATGCTCATGGTAATAGGGACGTAGGTTATGCATGGGTTCAGGAAAATGGATTTCTACTCATGAAGGCCAAACTGGCTATGGCTACTGTTTAGTGGCCATTTGCCCCCAATATGGCACTAGTTCCTGGAGTACCTGATGGCAGGATGATTTCATTAGATCACTTCCATCATGGAAAGGGCATTATTTTGTATTTACTTGAATAGACACTTACTCTGGATACAAATTTGCTTTCCTCATACACAATGTTTCTGCCAAAATTACCATCCTTGAAGTTACAGGATGCCTTATCCAACATCATAATATTCCACATAGCAATCCTTCTGATCAAGGAACTCACTTCACAGCCAGAGAAGTTTGGAGTTGTCCCATGCTCATGATATTCACTTGTCTCACCATGATTCCCACCACTCTGAAGGAGGTGGCTGGATAGAATGGTGGAATGCCTCCTAGGGGTTCAGTTATGGGGTCAGCTAGATAGAAATATCTAGAAATCTGGGCCAAGTTTCTCCAGAAGGCTGTATATCCTCTGAATCAGTGTCCAATATGTGATGCTATTTCACCAATAGCTGGTACTTACGGGTCCAGGAATCAAGGGGTGGAAATAAGAGTGTTACCATTCACTATTACCCATAGTGACACATTAGAAAATGTTTCGTTTTCAGTTCCCACAACTTTGCATTCTTTGGCTCTTGTAGGAAACATAGAGTTAGGTTTTCTTTTCTCCTTCTTTTTCTTTAATCAGCCACTATATGGTCTTTGTATTGGAGAATTTAATTCATTTATATTTATGGTGGTATCACTGGGTAAGAACTTACATTTTCTTAATTGTATTCTGGCTATTTTGTATACCTGTTATTTCTTTCTTCCTCTCCTGTTGTCTTTCTACGTGACTTGATGATTTTCTGTGGTAGCATGCTTTGATTCCCTTCTCTTTGTCTTTTGTGTATCTCCTATAGGTTTTTGCTTTGTGGTTATCATAAGGCTTACATAAAACCTCTTATATTAATAACCTCCATCATATACAAACTGTACACTTTTACATCCTTCCCTCTATGTTTTGAGGTAAATTTTACATCTTTTTTACATAATGTATTTACTACCAAATTATTGTAGGTATAGTTTTTCTTAAAATTTTTCTTTTAACCTTTATACAAAACTTACAAGTGATTTAGAAACCACCATTAAAGCATTAGCATACTCTCAATTTTAATATAATTACTTTTACCAATAAGTTTTATACTTTCATGTGTTTTTATGTTACTAATTAGCATCCTTTGGTTTCATCTCGAAGAGCTCCCTTTAGCATTTCATGTAAAGCAGATTCAGTGGTGATGATCTCTCTCACATTTTGTTTGTCTGGTAAAGTAAACTGTTTCTATCTCTTTAATTTCTGAATGGCAGCTTTTCCAGGAAAAAACATTCTGTTTAAAAGTTCTTTTCTTTCAGCACTTTGAATATATCATCTCCCTGTCTCTTGACTTGCAAAGTTTCTGTGAAGAAATATATTCACAGTTTTATGATGATTCCCTTGTATGTAGTGATTTTTTTTGGCTGCTGCTTTAAAGATTTTCTCTTTATTATTGATTATTGATGGTGTAGCCTTCTTTGGGTTGAACAAGATTATAAAATTTTGAGCTTTCTGTGACTCAATGTTCAGATCCTTCCCCAGATTTGAGGTGTTTTCATCTTTTCATCCATTTTTAATAAGCTTTCTCTCTGATATGGTTTGGGTCTATGTCCCCATTCAAATCTCATGTTGAATTGTAATTCCCAGTGTTGAGGAAGACAGCTGGTGAGAGGTTATTGGATCATGGGGGTGGATTTTCCTCATGCTGTTCTCGTGATAGCGAGTGTGTTCTCACAAGGTCTGATGGTTTCAGTCTGTGGCACTCCCTCCACCCCCACACTTGTTCTGTCTCTCCTGCCACCATGAGAAGAAAGTGCTTGCTTCCCCTTCACCTTCTGTCATGATTGTAAGTCTTCCGAGGCCTCCCAGTTATGATTCTTGTTAAGCCTGCAGAACTGTGAGCCAATTAAACCTCTTTTCACCATAAATTACTCAGTCTTAGGTAGTTCTTTATAGCACTGTGAAAACTAACACACTGTCTTTTTCTCTCTCACTTTTCTTTCAAGACTCATAATGCAAATCTTAGCTCTCTTGATCATGTCCCTAAAATTCCATTGTATTAGTTCATTCTTGCACTGCTATAAATAAATACTTCAGACTGGGTTAGTTGTAATGAAAAGAGGTTTAATTGGCTTATGGTTCCAAAGGCTGTACAGGAATTATGGCTGTGGAGGCCTCAGGGAGCTTTTACTCATGGTGAAAGGCAAAGTGGGAGCAGGCATCTTCACATAGAGGAAAAAAGTTGGTGGAGATGCTATGCACTTTTAAACAACTAGATTTCATGAGAACTTTGTCTCAAGGACAGCATCAGGTGGATGGTGTTAAACCATTAGGAACTGTTCTCATAATCCAATCACCTCCCACCAGGCCCCACCTCCAGCACTGGGGATTACATTTCAACATGAGATTTGGGTGGGGACACAGATCCAAAGCATATCATTCTGTCCCTGGCGCCTCCCAAATCTCATGTCCTTCTCACATTTCAAAATATAAACATGTCTTCCCAACGGTCTCTCAAAGTCCTAACTCATTCCAGCATTAACTCAAAACTCCAAAGTCCAAGTCTCATCTGAGAGTGGTCAAATCCCTTGCACCTATGAGCCTGTAAAATAATTTTTAAAAAAGTTCTTACTTTCAAGGTACAATGGGGATACAGGCATTCAGTAAATGTTCCCATTCCAAAAAGGAGAAATTGGCCATAATAAATTGGCTATAAGCCCTATGCAAGTCTAAAACCCAGCAGGGCAGTCATTAAATTATAAAGCTCTAAAATAATCTTCTTTGACTTCATGTCTCACATCCAGGGCACAATGATGTAACAAGTAGTCTCCCAAATCCTTGGGCAGCTCTGCTCCTGTGGCTCTGCAGGGCTTGGACCCCATGGCTGCTTCGATGGCTGGTGTTGGGTGCCTGTCGCTTTTTTAGGTGCAGGGTGCTAGCTGACCTTGATTCAACCATTCCGGAGTCTGGAGGACAATGGCCCTCTTCTCACAACTACAGTAGGCAGTGCCCCAGTGAGGACTCTTTTTGGGGTCTCCAACCCCACATTTTCCTTATATACTGCACTTGTAGAGGTTCTTTATGAGGGTTATGCTCTTGCAGCAGCCTTCTATCTAGACATCCCAGCTTTTCCATACATCCTCTGAAATGCAGGTGGAGGCTCCCAAGCCTCAGGTGTTGCATTCTGTTCACCTGCAAGCTTAACACCCCATGGAAGCCACCAAAGTTTACAACCTGCACCCTCTGAAGCAGGGGCCCGAGCTGTACCTGGGCCCCTTTTATCCTGGGCTGTAGCTGGAATAACTGGGAAGCAGGGAGCAGTCTCCCTCTGCTGCTCACTGCAGTGGGGTCCTGGGCCTGGCCCATGAAACCTTGTAGGCCTCTGAGCCTGTGATGGGAGGAGCTACCCGGAATATCTCTGAAATGCCTTGAAGGCCTTTTTCCCATGTCTTCACTATTGGTACGTGGTTCCTCTTAACTTAGGCAAATTTCTGCAGCTTGTGTGAATTTCTCTTCAGAAAATGGGCTTTTCTTCTCTACCACATGGCCAGGCTGCAAATTTTCCAAACTTTTACCCTCTGCTTTCCTTTAAAATATAATTTCCAGTTTCAGGTAATTTCTTTGCTCACACATGAGCATAGGATTTTAGAGGCAGCCAAGCCAATTCTTAAATGCTTTGTTACTTAGAAATTTTTTCCACCAGATACTCTAAATTATTATTCTCAAGTTCAAAGGTCTACAGATCCCTAGGGAAGTGGCACAATGCAGCCAACTTCTTTTCTCAGGAGCAAAAGTAACCTTTGCTTCAGTTCCCAATAAGTTCCTCATTTCCATCTGAGACCTCTTCAGCCTGGCCTTCACTGTCCATATCACTACCAGCATATTGGTCATAACAATTTAACGAATCTCTAGGCAGTTCCACATTTTCCCTCATTTTCCTGTCTTCATCTGAGCCCTCCACAATCTTCCAACTTCTGCCCGATACCCAGCTCCAAAGCACTTCCACATTTTCCGGTATCTTTATATCAGTGCCCTATGCCTCAGTACCAATTTTCTATATTAGTCCGTTCTTGCACTGCTACAAAAAATTACCTGAGACTGAGTCATTTATAAAGAAAAAAAGTTTAATTGGCTCACGGTTCTACAGGCTGTTTAGGAAACATGGCAGTGGAGGCCTCAGGAAACTTACAATCATGGTGGAAGGCAAAGTGGAAACCAGGTATCTCACATGACTGGTGCAAGGGGAAGAGAGAAATGGGGGAGATGCTGCACACTATTAAGCAACAATATCTCATGAGAACTCAATCACAAGAGCAACGCTAGGGGGATGGTGCTAAACCATTAGAAATTGCCCCCATGATCTAATCACCTCCCA
This sequence comes from Pan paniscus, assembly GCF_029289425.2. Lineage (NCBI taxonomy): Eukaryota > Metazoa > Chordata > Mammalia > Primates > Hominidae > Pan > Pan paniscus. Next base: position 99,048,023 of record NC_073272.2, on the reverse strand, counting down.
CCAAGCCCCACCTCCAGCATTGTGGATAACAGTTCTACATGAGATTTGGATGAGTACACAGATCCAAACCATATCACCCATAGACTCTCCATCAATTTTCTATTTTTTCTTCTCTGTCTGGATATTTTCAAATAACTTGTCTTCAAGTTCACAGATTATTTCTTCTGCTCAATCAACTGTTCTGTCAATGCTCTCTATTGCATTTTTCATTTTATATTTTATATATATTCTTCAGCTTGAAAATTTCTATTTGGTTCTTTTCTATAACTTTTATCTCATTATCAAACTTCTCATTTTTTATTTTGTACAGTTTCTTTGAGTTGTCTGTTTTATCTTATCACTCATTGATCATCCTCAAAACAATTATTTTGAACTAATTGTCAGGTGATTCATAGATCTGTTTCTTTTGAGTCAGTTACTGGAAAATTACTGTGTTTCTTTGATAATGTCATGTTTCTTGATTTTATGTGTCTGTGTTTATTATTAACTTATGTTGATAACTGCATATTTGATGAAGAGCAGTTACCTCTTTTAGACTTTGCGGACTGTTTTTGGCAAGAAAAGATCTTCTGTGGGCGGACACAAGGGTGCCAGCCAGGTGGAGTGTGGTGGTTCTGGCTCTGGTGAAGGTATAGCTATATATTCTCCATAGAGCTTTGTCAGCTGAAGTTAGCCTCAGCAAAGATGATAGAACTTCTCAGCAGCCAAACCTGTGGGTGTCTGCTGTGGTAGTGAGTCTTTAGTAGTAAAGGCTAATGAGGTCCTCCTGATCTTTTTTTCTCTCACAGGTAAGTCATGGCCAAGGGAATCCCACCTGGTACCAAGTGTGGCGCACAGGTGTGTTTGTGGTGATGATAGTACCAATGTCTGATGCATAGTACTTGTGGAGTGACCATAGAGACAGGGTCTGGAGAATGTGCATGCACTGTGAGGCCATAGCTCTGGGGTCTGGGGTGGCAGTGTCAGCAGTGCCTGTGGCACAGGCACCACTACTGTAGCATTAATAATGGTATGCAAAGTACAGTCAAAGCAACCATGGAGGTGGTGTTCAGAGTATGGCCATGAACAAAGCTACAGTGATTATTTGTTCTGCAGCACAGGTGCTTCTGCTGAGGTGGTTGTTCCAATATCGATGTGCAGACACTAGTGGAGTAGTGACAGAGGCAGTATGTGGAATACGGGCACATGCAGAGATTATAAATCTAGTTCTGGGACTCAGGTAGCATGCTGTGGCAGTGGCTCCAATTTCTGAGGTGTGAGTGTTCACAAAGCAGTGGTACAGACAGAGTTTGGAGCATGGGCATATTCCGTGTTCCCTTGGAGCTGGGATCTGTAGCATGAGAACATGTAGAATGACTGAAGCTCAGAGGTTTAGATCATGCATGAGGTTGAAGGGGCAGAGGCCCTAGTTCTATGGTGGCACAGTAGAACTCCTTGGAGGAACACAGAAGCATCTTTCTCTCTAGAGGGTCCACAGTGGCAATGACTGTTAGTCACTTCAGTGGTACAATCTTCCAGAGTTCTCTGCTGAGAAGGCCACTGGGGTCATCACTGGCAAAAACTAAGGGGACCACTATCATAAAAACTGTGGACAGTCTGTGGCTGCCATCAGGGGCTCTTGAGGTTCCCCAAAACAAAAGCTGCTGGAGTCAGAGTATGCTACTAGAAACCACAGTGATATCTGTTGTGTGGCTGAATCTGATTTTCCTCACTCTTCTTTGTTTCTAGACATTTTTAGACATTCTAGTTATGCCAATCTCCTCGGTGATGCTTTCTGTGTGTTATTTTCCATTTGTTCCTCTACTGGTTTGATTTTTAATTAGACCCTTGAGCCCTGCCAATTATATTTTCATTTGTGGATAGCTGTCTAAATTTTTGTTGGCAGGCAAGGGTTGGTATCTTCTAATCTACTATTTTGCTATAGATTTTTTTATTGTATCTGGGACATTTTGAATATTATGTTAGGAGACTTCTTACTATTTAAACTTTTTATGTATCAATAAGTCACTCTTTCCAAGTTTAGTATATATAGTTCTGGTAACCATCTTGGGGTCTAGTGACTTAGCCACTGTGAGTAGATTACACCTGCTGTCAGTGTCTGTGGGATGAAGAATGGGTTGGACGATGGGATCTGCTGGTGATGACGCTATGAGCAGACTGGGACTTTCAGCAAATGTAGGAAAATTTCAGCTACAATTTCTTCAAATACTTCTGTGGCTATCATTGTGTGTAGGGCAGAGAAAGACTTGTTTGGTTTGGTTTGGTTTGATTCTGTTACTGCCACTGCTGCATGCAGATCATACTCACCACTTCCAGGTGACAGAGAAGGGATTGATCCTCTAGGCTGTTTTAGTGATGCTCTTATACGTAGATAAGAACCATTACAAGTGATTAATGTGAAGAAAAGATTGGTTTTGCTCTGGCAGACTCTGCTAATAATGTTGTTATGGTAGACTGTGCTTCTACTGTTGACTACTGTGAGGTGGAAATTGGATAACTCTGATGTATTTTGGTAGTGATATTGCTGTGTGCAGATAAGTCATTGATACCATTGGGTTTGGGTTTGTATTTCTTGTCTTCTCTAGGCTTTCCCTTACATGATAATATGCCCAATGAGATCAAATGTGAAAAACATTTCTTCTTTTCTGCTTTTTCAAATCTATGCCTTGTGGTTACTGGTTAAAAGGATCTTTGTATCCCCAGTACAGCACTTATGGAAAATAAAAAGTAGATAAAACACAAGAATTTACCATAGTGTTGTTACTTAACTCCTGAGTTCTTTAGCCAGTCCATCCTTTTTCATCTTTTATAGTTAGTTTATAATGGTATGTTAAGTTATTTTCATCATATTTAGTTGTGGTAAGGACAGAATTGAGTAAATTGGATCACTTCATTTTGTGCTGGAATATAAAATGAATCATTTTAATAAATTTTTGCTGATATTTTCCATTATTTTTATTTTATTTGTTTCAAAAGGATTTACAGGTGTTTACTGAAGAGTTTTCATGATGATTGATTTAAAAATCTTTCTCAGATAATGCCAACGTCTGATTAACTTCTGCATTGGTATCTGTCTATTGTCTTTTCTCACTCATATTGTGATCTGCATGGTTTTGGTAAAATAAGTGATTATGCTTATATCCTGGAAATTTTGTATAATATCTTATAAGACAGTGGTCATATTTAATATTTTTTAGCAGGCTGTTCTGTTGACCTGCAGTACAAGGGACAGATGTATGTGTGTGTGTGTGTGTGTGTGTGTGTGTGTGTGTGTGTGTGTGTGTGTGTATGCATGTTCAACTTTTATCTAGGTTCTGCTGATACAGCCCAGAAAAACTAGAGTGCTGGTTCACACCGCCTCACTGCAGACTGATGGAGTGGTGGTAGAAATTAAGCACATTTCTTCACCACCCTGAAACCCTCCCAGTAAAAGTAAGACTACCACTTCACATTTTCTCATTCCCTCTGAGTGATATGGGTGTATAATTAGCTCCATGGTTGACCTGAGAGAGAAATGGAAGGCTTACATATATATATATATATATATATATATATGTACATACGTAGGTGTATATATATGTATATATATGTACATACGTAGGTGTGTATATATATGTGTATATATGTATATATATGTACATACGTAGGTGTGTATATATGTATATATGTACATACATAGGTGTATATATATGTATATATATGTACATACGTAGGTGTATATATATGTGTATATATACACATGTACATACGTAGGTGTATATATATGTAGGCTTACATATATATAAGGCTTACATATATATTACATATGTTACATATATATTACATATATATGTGTGTGTGTGTGTTGTTGCAGGTTGGGAATAACGGATGAGTTCTTTACCTGGCCCTAGTGACAATCTTGGAGGGTGGGGGAAACGAATGCCAAGTAGCCCTACTTTTCACAACCACATTCCAACTCACTGATGCCATATGGGTTTAGAAGTTAGGTCCCTACCTGACTATATGAACTGAGAGAAGGTGGAGAAGCAGAGTCCTGACTATCCTGACCTTGCATCACCATATTCTGCCTCACTGATACTAAGTGATAATGGAAGTTCAGCTCCCCACTGGCACAAGTCCTGCATCAAACTACTTCTTTCAGCATTACTGCTGCCAGATGGTTGAGGATGTTCTTCCACTGGGCCCTGCTGACACCAGGAAGAAAGTAGAGTGCTGACTACCTCCAATTCACAATCACCTTATTCAGTCTCATTTACACCACACAGGGGTGGAAGCACAGCTCCTCAGCCAGACCCAATGACACCAGGATGGGGATGAAGTAGATTGAATACCAGCCCTGCTTCACCCTGCCTTCTTAACCTCTCTTTACTGATCAGTGAGAATGAGGGCTGAGATTGATGCTGGACTCCACTGGCACTATTCAGTCAGAAAAATCAAGCAGCACTTACTTCCTTTGGGTGAGCAAAGGATCAGTTCCCATTCAGCTTCACTGATTCTACCCCAGCAAGGGAATCAGATTTTCTGCTTCCAAAGAGGAATGGGTGAAAAACTGGCTCCCAATTTAGCCCTCTTGACACAATCCAGTAGGGAAAGCAGAGTTTCTTGTATGCCCCACTGACACTAACATGCAGGAGAATGAGAATCCAAAACTTGCTTCCATGGAGTGTAATGGCAGATTAGCTCCTCAATCAGTCCCATTAAAACTGTGGGAATGGGGCCAAGTTTCTGTTGGCGTTTCATTGAAATAGAGTAAGTTTGTCAAAAATGTTTTCTGTAGTTAAACTACTCTTTTCCAAGTCTCTAGGCTAGGGACAAGAACAGGCTTTTCTTGAAGCTTCTTTAGTGTATGCCTGTTGATGGGTCTAGCGTGGAAGCTTTTGCAGCACTATGTTCAGGACATACAGGAGGCAAAAAAGAAAACCCTGGGAGATTATTGCCATGTTGCTCAAGTCACGAGGTCACTAGGTAACCCAACTTAGTTTTTATGTCTGTTAGAGTATTTTTTTAAATGCTCATTTATTGTATTATGACTGAGGTTTCTTTGTTGTAATAATGAGTACCTGAGAGGAATGGGCCACTCTATTTTGACCATAACAGGGTTTGTTGGGGGCAATTTTGACTTAAAAATAACATGAAAAATGATTTGACATCTAAAACTCACTACTTGAAAATCTGCATAATATCCATTTAATTTGCTTAATACATAATTTTATTAGCACC